>NW_011484046.1:14191-22876 GCF_000754665.1 Bison bison bison | reverse complement strand
CCCCAGCTGCCGGCCTCAGCCCGGAGGCCCCCGCCCCGCCCCACCCCAGCGCCACCCGAGGACCTCTTCCCGGTCGGCAAATTGGCCTCCGACGCAACTGGTTTCAATTAGAATTCCTTCTCTGCACTTGCTTTTTTTTTTTCCCCCTTCTTTGCAGTTAGCTCCGCACGGTCTTGGCATCCTTGCCGGCCGGGGGCGGGGAGCTGAGTCTGCTAACCGGAGTGCAGAGACCCAGCAAAACGGATGTGGATAGAAGCGGTGATTCGACACTTCGTCCCACTAGGGGATTACACGTGGAGAAATACCGGACCCTCCTGGCAGCTAAGGATCCCTCGAGAAAGCAGGTTCGCCTACCCCCAGAGCCAAGCAGGCTGGCTGAGCAACAAAACCCGAGCAACAGAAGCAGGAGCCATGCCTCCCCCACAATGAAACAACGGGGGCTGGAGACCCACACCCTGCCCTGTGAGCTCAGTAAGAAGCGATACATACTGGAAAACTCAAAGAACCAGCCGCGTCCCGCGACCCCGTGGACTGTAGCCCACCAGGCTCCCCTGACCCTGGGATTCTCCAGGCAAGCATACTGGAGTGGGTTGCCATGCCCTCCTCCAGGGGATCTTCCCGACCCAGGGATGGAACCCAGGTCTCCTGCATTTCGAGCAGATTCATTACCGTCTCTGCCAGCAGGGAAGCTCCAATACGTGGATATGTCCGGCCAAGTCCCTTTACTGAAAATATCACAACATTGTTAATCAGCTATAGTCCAAAATAAAAATTTTTTTAAATATATAAGGACTTGCTATTCACTAAAATTATAAATGCAGAGGAAATCTTTCTCCTTCACGCATTCTGTATTTATGAGGCAGAGGGGGCTTGCACCTTAGACTGACCAAAGAGGAAAACAGTTCTCACACACACACACACACTCTCTCTCTCTCTCTCTCTCAAGTGATGAGTGTCTTAAAGCAAGGGTTGGAACACCGGCACATTTAGCATCTTTACAGACGTCAGTTTTGTGAAAACAAGAAGTAAAAAAGGATTTCAGGCTTCCGAGAGGGGGAAACTTGGGGAAGGTAAACAAGGAAGGGAAACTGACAGAGTGAGCTGTGTTTTATTTTGTTTTTTAAATTCTCTGGCATCCCACGCAGTAAGGAGCCGGACTCTCTGAGTCGCGGTACAAAGTGAGAGGTTTTCGACGGGAGGAGACTCGGGCTGGCAGAGCTGATAGCAAAAGAAAAGAGAGGCTTATTTTTTAAGCCGGGACACCTTCTTTGGGGAGGGAGAGAACTGGCAGGGTTCTTTATCATGCAAATTTCCTCCCTTTGTGAGTCAGGAAATCTCAAATCCACTGTTTCTGACATCAGGTTTCTGAGACAGGTTGAAACTGCAATCCAGTCTCACCAGGCTCCGCTGTCTGAGGCATTCTCTAGGCGAGAACGCTGGAGTGGGCTGCCATGCCTTCCTCCAAGGGAGCTTCCTGATGCAGGAATTGAACCTGGGTCTCCCGCATTGGTAGGCAGCAGATTCTTGACCATCTGAGCCACCAGGGAAGCCCCAACCCTGAGCAAAAAAAACCCGTTTGGGGCTGTGGTTCCTTTTTAACTGGTGTATTTGTGCACATTCACTGGTCACCCTCTTCAGTGTCATAAAACTTTCCCGGAGAGGTGGTTCTTGGTGCTCTTTGCTCTGTGGAAGCTTCTGAGTTTACTCTGAGAGGGGAACACCTTCAGGGGTCTTTCCGAAATTTCTTCTCCAAACGGCTTTGTCTTGGTGTATATTCTGCCCCTAAAGGAAATGTTCCCTCAGGGAACTCAGAACTACTCAAACTTACCCTGAGTGTCAGGGAGGCTCTCTTGGGCGTATTTAGATTTCTTGTTATTGTTATGGTTGTGTGTTAAGGTGAGAAAGGGATTTTTAAAATAGAGTGGGAACTTGTATGTACCATTGCAGCGCCATTTACAATAGCCACAAGGTGGAAACAGGCCAGAGTTCATGTATGGATGGATGGATAAGTGGGTGGATGGATGGATGGATAAGTGAGTAGGTGGATGGATGGATGGATAAGTGGGTGGATGGATGCGTGGATGGGTGAATAAGTGGGTGGATGGGTGGATAAGTGAGTAGGTGGATGGATGGATGGATTGATACACAGCATGGGGTCCATCTGTTATTGAGTCCAACCTCACTCTGCTTGCCCCACGACAGGCCGATGAATCAGAGACAGGTATCGAGACAAGGAATACAACTTTGTTCAGGGAGCCAGATCGCCAAGATGTTGGCAAATTAACGTCTCAAAATAACCATCCTGTATGTGGCCTGGAAAAGACTCATCGGATGGCTGGGAAAGATTGAAGGCAGGAGGAGAAGGGGATGACAGAGGATGAGATGGTTGGATGGCATCACCGGCTCGATGGACATGAGTTGACTCCGGGAGTTGGTGATGGACAGGGAGGCCTGGCGTGCTGCAGTCCATGGGGTCACAAAGAGTTGGACACGACTGAGCGACTGAACTGAACTGATGGGGCCTTTAATGGTCAGGCAGAGCAGCGGGGTTCTCTGAGGTGGGCCACCAAGTGTGATCATAATAACAAGCACAGCGGAGAGAAGTCTAAGAAACGGCTCCAACACGAGTCAGAACTGGCTTATTCCTACAGCACATCCCCCTGGTGGAATATGACACAGCCATGAAAAGGAATGAAGCTCTGACACAGGCTACAACGTGGGTGGACCCCGCGTACACGATGCTTGCTGAGAGAAGCAGGACGCAGCAGGCCACGGAGTGTGTGATTCTCTTCAAGGGAAACGTCCTGACCAGTCACATCCACCCATCCAAAGAAGGCTGGTGGTGGCTAGGCTCCAAGACGAGAGGCTCGGGAGCAGTACAATACATAAGGGTTTAAACGTAAAGTTAAAATCATATGTTCCCCTTGGAAATTTGTTGATTTTAGTAAAGTTTAACAAACTTCACCACCAACAAAAGAACCCCAACAGTAGTCACCCACTGCCCCGCCACAGAGCAGACAATCTGATTCTCCTTGAGAACACCTGAAGAAAGAACACTCTGAAGGACCCCTGACCTTCACAGCTTAGATTTCCCCTCTGCTTCAAGAGCCTCAAGGGACCTTCCTGGTGGTCCAGTGGCCGAGACTCTGTATTCCAAAGCAGACGGCGCAGGTTCCATCCCTGGTCGGGAACCTAAGATCCCAGGAGCCTTGCTGTCAGAAAAACCAAAACAGAGAACAGAAGCAATATTGTAACAAATTCAATAAAGGCTTTTAAAGCAGCACACTGTCCTCTCTCTGCCCTGCGTTGCACCCAGGAGGTCCTGGCTACTGGCACGAAGTCGCCACCGTGAGGACCCCCAGCCCTCCCTTTGCCGGCGTCCGCTGATTTGGGAAAGCAGCCGTAAGAATAAACCGGGGCATGCACCCAGCAGTCATCTGCCTCCCTTCTGGGAGGAAAAACATACATGAAATCTCCCTCAAACTAGGAACCAGCTTCCTCATTACTGCAGAGAATACTTTGTAACCATCTACTTCTTTTGTTCCAAAACCTCAAAACCCATGACAAGTGACCTATTTCCTGATCTGCACATCTGGGGTCCAGGAATAATAATAAAAACCAGGTGACATGGAGCAAAAAAAAAAAAAAAAGAAAGGTATCCATCTCAATTTAGTGCTTCATAGTTCCTCAAATTTCCCCAAAGACAGAATGCCGTGGGGGGACTGTCACACACGCCTGCTCTGCAGGGGAGTGGGGACACTGTACAGGCACAGAAAGCAAAGCAGCAATTCTTTTTTTAGGCGAGGACATATTTCGTTCATACTTTCTGTCCAGTTTCATCAAATCTTGTGTGTGCTCTATCATGACATTCAGTATATTTCTCACCATGGATCTCTGTCAAACCTTATTTGAAAAGTCTACAAATACAGTACCAAGGTCATCGCACATGTTAAGAAGTGCTGTTGTTCAGTCACCAAGTCGTGTCTTACTTTTTGTGACCCCAAGGCCTGCAGCACTACAGCCAGGCTCCCAGGTCCTTCGCTGTCTCCTGGAGGTTGTTCCAACTCTTGTCCATTGAGTCGGTGTTGCCATCGAACCATCTCATCCTCTGTCGTCCCCCTTCTCCTCCCGCCTTCAATCTTTCCCAGCATCAGGGTCTTTTCAAATGAATCAGTTCTTCGCATCCGGTGGCCAAAGGATTGGAGTTTCAGCTTCAGCATCAGTCCTTCCAATGAATATTCAGGGTTTATTTCTCTTAGGATTGACCGGTTTGCTCTCCTTGCAGTCCAAGGGACTCCCAAGAGTCTTCTCCAGCACCACAGTTTGACAGCATCAATTCTTCGGCGTTCAACCTTCTTTTTGTTCCAACTCTCACATCTGTACGTGACTACTGGAAAAACCATAGCTTTGACTAGACGGACCTTTGTTGGCAAAGGGATGTCTCTGCTTTTTAATACACTGTCTAGGTTTGTCACAGCTTTCTTTCTAAGGAGCCAGTGTCCGTTAAGAATAAAGATTGATTATTTTTAAAGGTTATACTCCATTTACAGTTATTATAAAATACTGGCTATACTCCCCCTGCTGTGTAGTATGTATTTGTAGCTCATTATATATCTTGTCGGAGAAGGTGATGGCACCCCACTCCAGTACTCTTGCCTGGAAAATCCCGTGGACGGAGCAGCTTGGTAGGCTGCAGTCCATGGGGTTGTGAAGAGTCGGACACGACTGAGCGACTTCACTTTCACTTTTCACTTTATGCATTGGAGAAGGAAATGGCAACCCACTCCAGTGTTCTTGCCTGGAGAATCCCAGGGACGGGGGAGCCTGGTGGGCTGCCGTCTAGGGGTCGCACAGAGTCAGACACGACTGGAGCGACTCAGCAGCAGCAGATATCTTGTATACACACACCCTTGTAGTTTAGTTGTATAAATGTATCCTTGTAGCTTATTTTTACCTTACAGCATATTTTATACCTTGAAGCTTATTTTCTGTTGTTTTGTTTAGTCACTCAGTCATGTCCAACTCTTTGGGACCCCATGAACTATAGCCTGCCTTGCTCCTCTGTCCGTGGGATTCTCCAGGCAAGAATACTGGAGTGGCTTGCCATGACCTCGTCTAGGGGATCTTCCCAACACAGGGATCAAACTCACGTTTGCTGTGTCTCCTGCATTGCCAGGTGAGTTCTTTACCACTGAGCCACCGGGGAAGCCCCAGTGTCTTTTTATACATTACTGCTATATTTTATACTTTGTTGAAGACTTTGCTTTTTTAAAGAAATTTCACGATCAGTATCCTTAAAGGCAGAAATCTATGGTCCAGGGTAGAAAGAAAAGATGAACAGACCCAGAGAAAGGTAATGAATATGAGTTCCCCCCACTAATACCCAGGAAACCAGCCGTTCGTCATAATTAGTGGATTATGACCGGGCATTAATGCATCTTTATAATCAGAGAGCACAGTGCGATTCTTGTCTGAGCGGACAATGGGCCTGGGGACGCTAGGAAGGGAGGTGCCTCCTGACCCGAGGAAACTTCCATTTGGGGAAGAGATGAAATTTCAGCAGAGACAGGGAGACACAGAAGTGAAAAATCAGCCCGAAAATAATTAGAAACAGGGTAAGGTAAGGAGGCCAGACCGCAAACAAAACACGCACGCATCAGTTACAGTCAAAATCTGACGGGAGAAGCGAGCAGCAGGGACGATCAGAGGTGGAGACGGACAGGGACCGCGCCAGCATCTTCACACCAACTGCTCCCTTTCCAGCATCCTCACGTTATTTCGAGGGAAACCTCCAGCCAAGACTACGTGAGCTCTGAGACCCTGGAGGCCACAGCCACCCCCTTGTCCCCTCCATCAGCCCCCGGGGACCCCATAAACGGGGGGTTGAAATGCAGCAAGACACTCTTTTGTCCCCAGGCGGCTATGTAGATGAGTTTGGAAACACTCCCTGTCCAGGCCGGTTAGGGAATCCATGGAGGCTTGAACGATAAAGAATCTGCCTGCAATGTGGGAGACCTGGCTTCCATCCCTGGGTGAGGAAGATGCCCTGGAGAAGGCAACGGCAATCCACTCCAGTATCCTTGCCTGGAGAAGCCCACGGACAGAGGAGCCTGGCGGGCTGCAGTCCGTGGAGTCGCACACGACTCAGCAACTAACAGAGTAACAAAACAAGTTGCCAGATATTATTTGCTTTGCAAGGAACCCCGCTCAGGGGCACCCGAGCCCTAAGAGGACCCAGACACCAGTTCCTAGGATTCTTTGCCAGGCCTGGAAACCACGTCAGCTTGTACGCGGGCCCCCAAGGTGGCCACACTCACCTGCATGCACCCCCAAACCCCAAACCCCAGCGCCTGCCCCAGGCTGGCAGCTCCCCACAATGAGAAACTCAGCAGCGCGTGCTCCGGGGTCATGTTGTCAGGAGGAGAAGGTGGAAGATGGCACGCAGGTAACGGGACGTCGTGCTCACAGGGCTTCAATTCCCGCACTGAAAATTCCTGGGGTGGAGACGGGCTGACGGGCTGCAGTGCGAGGGGGTGGGGTGGTCAGGGACAGTTCCTCTGCAGAGCCGACCTGTAGAAAGAGCTCTTGCCAGGAGCAAGGATTCCAGACGCAGGAGCAGCATGTGCAAAAGTCGTGGGGTTGCGGGTGGACGCCACTGTCAGGCAGGGTCTGGGCACCGCCGGTCTTTTAAAGTGGCTTGTGTCCAGGTATGTAAGGCAGTGGCGCCCTAGGTTTCAGCATCACAGCTACCCTCTACCGACACTGCTCGGAGAAGATGGAGCCAACACATCTCAGCTGAAACTCAGCTCTTATAACGTTGGCTGTGTGTCGTCTTGCCAGTGTTAGTCGCTCAGTCGTGTACGACTGTTTGTGACCCCGTGGACTGTAGCCCGCCAGGCTCCTCTGTCCATGGGATTCTCCAGGCAAGAGCACTGGAGTGGGTTGCCATGCCCTCCTCCAGCCGATCTTCCCCACCCAGGGATCGAACTTGCGTCTCTTCCGTCTCATCTCCTGCATTAGCAGGTGGGTTCTTTACCACGAGCGCCCCCCAAAGCCCTTCCCACCCCTTCCTTCCCTCTTTGTCTCAGTCCCATGCCTGGAAATCAGCGGAAAAGCCGCAACCACCGGTCAGCGAACAGGAACAGTTTGCTGCTGGGGCGCCCTGGGACAAGGCTGCGATTTACTGCGTTTCCTCCTGAAGCTGGGTCTGGAGTGAATGCTAACTCTTCATTGGGTAAGATTCACTACGTTTTCTTTCTTTCTTTTTTTTTTACCCTCTGTGCCCTCTTTTCTTGCTAAAATGACAGTCCGGCTGTAAAGGCTAATAATTGTTGGTGAGTGGGTCTGGCCGATGGTGTGTCCTGATTCTGCCTTGAAGGCATGCCTTCTGCTCCGGGGGGTCAGGGGTCGCCTGCTAAATCATGCATACCCGCGGTCCCTTGTGGGTTACGCGGCTGACAGGCCGGAGCTAATGATTAAACCAAGCTGCATTAAACTCGCGCACTAAATTGCTATTACTTGCATGATAGATTACACTTCTAATCAGCTGATTATTGCCACAAGTGACCTTGCGGGCGGAAGGAGAGTTTCAACGGAGCCAGAATCTCTGACACGCCTGGTGTTGCTGTGCGCACCAGTGCACACACGTGTGTGCAAGCAAGTACCTGTGCTTTATCTTCCTGTTATTTGTCCATCGGTCTTTCCACTGTGCATTCGAGCAGACATCCTAACGGGACCGGATGCCTGAGGTGTAGCCCTCATTAGGGAGCTTTCATAGAAATAAATTAAAAGATGCTTGCTCCTTGGAAGAAAAGCTATGACCAAACTAGACAGTGTATTAAAAAGCAGAGACATCACTTTGCCGACAAAGGTCCGTCTAGTCAAAGCCATGGTTTTTCCAGTAGTCATGTACGGATGTGAGAGTTGGACCATAAAGAAGGCTGAGCACCAAAGAATTGATGCTTTTGAACTGTGGTGTTGGAGAAGACTCTTGACAGTCCTTAGGACAGCAAGGAGATCCAAACAGTCAGTCCTAAAGGAAATCAAATCTGGACACAGGAGCCTGGTGGGCTATAGTCCGTGGGGTGGCAAAGAGTGACTAACACTTTCACACATATTATAGCTAATGTGCTGTGCTTAGTCGCTCAGTGGTATCCGACTTTGCCGCCCCACGGGTGGGAGTGCGCTAGGCTCCTCTGTCCATGGGGATTCTCCAGGCAAGAATACTGGAGTAGGGGATTATATAGCTATATAAATTCATAATAGATAATTGTATGAATATGTAAATTTATATTGCGTGTGGCTAGTCGCTAAGTCGTGTCCAACTCTATGTGACCCCATGGACTGCAGCACACCAGGCCTTCCCTGTCCATCACCAACTCCTGGAGTTTGCTCAAACTCATGTCCATCGAGTTGGTGATGCCATGCAACCATCTCATCCTCTGTCATCCCCTTCTCCGACCTTCAATCTTTCCCAGCATCAGTGTCTTTTCCAATGAGCCGATTCTTTGCATCAGGTGATCAAAGTATTGGAGTTTCAGCTTCAGCATCAGTCCTTCCAATGAATATTCAGGACTGATCTCCTTTAGGATGGACTGGTTGGATCTCTTTGCAGTCCAAGGGACTCTCAAGAGTCTTCTCCAACACCACAGTTCAAAAGCATCAATTCTTTGGCACTCAGCCTTC
>NW_011484046.1:9871-14091 GCF_000754665.1 Bison bison bison | reverse complement strand
TCATATCAGGTGACCAAAGTATTACAGCCTCAGCTTCAGTATCAGTTCTTTTAATGAATATTCAGGATTGATTTCCTTTAGGATTGGCTGATTTGTTCTCCTTGCAGTCCAAGGGACTCTCAAGAGTCTCTTCAACACCACAGTTCAAAAGCATCAATTCTTCGGCACTCAGCCTTCTATATGGTCCAAATTTCACATCTGTACATGACTACTGGAAAAATCATGGCTATGACTATATGGACCTTTGTTGGCAAAGTGATGTCTCTGCTTTTTCATATGCTGTCTAGGTTTGTCATAGCTTTCCTTCCAAGGAGCAAGTGTCTTTTAATTTCATGGTTGCAGTCACCATCCCAAGTGATTTCAGAACCAAAGGGAAGAAAATCTGTCACTGCTTCCAGTTTTCGCCTTGGATTTGCCATTAAGTGATGGGGCTGGATGCCATGATCTTAGTTTTTTGAATGCTGAGTTTTAAGACAGCTTTTTCACTCTCCCGTTTCACCAAGATCAAGAGGCTCTTTAGTTCCTCTTTGCTTTCTGATGTTAGAGAGGTATCATCTGCATAGCTGAGGTTGTTGATATTTCACCCAGCAAATTTCACACACACCTTATACACATAAGCGCCTGAGTCCTGTTTGTATGACAGTGTGAACATCGGAACACAGAGAGGCAGGACCTCTGACCCAGGGTCAATAGCAATTGTAAGCACAGGGTGAAAATTACTGGCGATTTTTCAATTTACTTCCCCAAGCCTCTAGGCAGTTTTCAGATGCCCTGTAGCAACCATTCGGTCACTGAGCCAGCGTCCCTGAAGAATTTACAGAGGGAAGAGCCCGTGGATGGGAGACAGAATTGGCTGGAGGTCACGTGACAGGGGACAGAGTTGGCTGGAGGTCAGGTGATGGAGAGAGTTGTCTGGAGGTGAGGTGATGGGGAGAGTCGTCCAGAGGTCGGGTTATGGAGAGTAGTCTAGAGGTCCGATGATGGGGAGAGTTGTCTGGAGGTGAGCTGATGGGGGAGAGCTGTCTGGAGGTCGGATGATGGGGAGAGTCGTCCGGAGGTCGGGTGACGGGGAGAGTCGTCCCGAGGTCAGGTGATGGGGAGAGTCATCTGGAGGTCGGGTGGTGGAGATTTGTCCGGAGGTCGGGAGATGGGGAGACAGTTGGCTGGAGGTCAGATAATGGAGGACACGTTGTTTCAAGTTCAGGCACTGGGCAGGCGGTGGGCTGATGGGGAAGAGCTGTCTGGAGTGTGAGTGAGCTGTGTGTGAGTGACTTGCTTTCTGGGTTGGATGCCCTAGCGTCTGCTCCCTGTCCTGGGGGTGAAGTGAACCCCAGGACAGATCCATCCCTGGTCTGCACAGCTGAGCTGATTCCATTTCTGGGAGTGGCACCTCCTGTCTGCCCCGCTTCAGGAAATGTGGACATCTCCTCCCAAGTGCCCCAGGGTCCAGCCTGGCCTGGGGTTTGCTTCTGTTCTCCTACCTGGCATCCCTGGGGTGGTGCCTGACATCTCATCTCACGCCAAGCCGGCTTCAACGTCCCCGTGGGGCCTGGTAACCCTGCTGCAAGGACGATTAGACCCCACAGCTGTGCCCACAGAGTCCATGTGCAACTGAGGGACACACAGTCACCCTCAGGCATCTCCACAGCGGGAGCGGCCCCTGTGCTGACACCTGCCAGAATCAAATGCCGAAAACCGGCCAAGTCATCTCAGCTCCGTCATCTGTCAAGCTGTGAAAATCACCACGAATCAGGTGAACAAAAGGAACTTTGTATACAGCAATGCTGGGCAATTTGGAGACAACTTGGAGAAGGGCTTGGAAACCCACTCCAGGATTCTTGCCTGGAGAATCCCATGACAGAGGAACCTGGTGGGCTACAGTCCATGGGGTCGCAAAGAGTCAGTCATGAATGAGGTGACTTAGCACTCAGTTCAGTTCATTTGCTCAGTTGTGTCTGACTCTTTGCCACCCCATGAATCACAGCACGCCAGGCCTCCCTGTCCATCACCAACTCCCGGAGTTCACTCAAACTCATGTCCATTGAGTCGGTGATGCCATCCGGCCATCTCATCCTCTGTCGTCCCCTTCTCCTTCTGCCCCTAATCCCTCCCAGCATCAGAGTCTTTTCCAGTGAGTCAACCCTTCGCATGAGGTGGCCAAAGTATTGGAGTTTCAGCTTTAGCATCAGTCCTTCCAATGAACACCCAGGACTGATCTCCTTCAGAATGGACTGGTTGGATCTCCCTGCAGTCCAAGGGACTCTCAAGAGTCTTCTCCAACACCACAGTTCAAAAGCATCAATTCTTCGGTGCTCAGCTTTCTTCACAGTCCCACTCTTACATCCATACGTGACCACTGGAAAAACCATAGCCTTGACTAGACGGACCTTTGTGGGCAAAGAAGTGTCTCTGCTTTTTCATATGCATCCATCTAGGTTGGTCATAACTTTCCTTCCAAGGAGTAAGCCTCTTCTAATTTCATGGCAGCAATCACCATCTGTAGTGATTTTGGAGCCCCCAAAAATAAAGTCTGACACTGTTCACACTGTTTCCCCATCTATTTCCCATGGAATGATGGGACCAGATGCCATGATCTTAGTTTTCTGAACGTTGAGCACTCACCCCTCCCCAAATTCGTATGTGGAAGCGCCGTCCCCCTCAGTGGGATGCTGTTAGGAAGTGGGGCCTCTAGGGGGTGATTAGGGGTAACAGAGGGTGGTGCGTTTGTGCTGTTATAAGATGGAGAGAGCTTCCCTGGAGGTCCAGCGGTTAAGAATCTGCCTGCCAATGCAGGAGACCGGGGTTCAGTCCCTGGGTTGGGAAGATCCCCTGGAGGAGGGCATGGCAACCCACTCCGGTGTTCTTGCCTGGAGAATCCCCACGGACAGAGGAGCCTGGCAGGCTACAGTCCAGAAGGTTGCAGAGTCAGGCACGACCGAAGCAACTCAGCATGCACGCATGGGAACATAGCAACGGGGTGGCGGCTGGAAGCCGAAGGAATCCGTAGGGTTTTCTAAGCACAAAGGGGACTCCTCCAACTCCCGCTGCTCCCGGTCGTGGCTGGAGACGGCGTCCCGGGACGCCTGCCCCTCGTCATCCCTGGATAAACAGCTCCTGACATGTTTTCAATATGATTACATTAGAACAAGTGGGTCGTGATTGATAACCTAATATCCCGGCCACGCGAGCCATCCATCATGGGAAGTGTATTAATTATTCAATGTAGCCCTCTCACGCAAGAATCAATGTGGGAAATGAAGAGAAGGGACTCCCGACTCCCCACAGACCCCGATGACGACGGCACGATACAAAAGGAATACGAAATCATCACAGCCCGTAATGGGCGGCTTAATAAAATCCATTCATTTACCTGTCAAAGGCATGGCGCGCCTGCATTTTACAAAAGGATAATTGAATATATTTTTAAGTTCTATTTTGTTGCGTTTTTTTTTTTTTTTTGGACACAGTTACACGTGTATTTTAAAGGGGTCATTAGGCCTGAAATGTGCAACTGATATTTACATTTGGGGAGCTGGTGGTATATGAATGGGGCGTGCTGTGGGGACCAACCCTCATACATTTAGGTCGCATGAAATGGACATCCTGGAGGGGGGCATGGCAACCCACTCCAGTCTCCTTGCCTGGAGAATCCCATGGACGGAGGAGCCTTGCGGGCTGCAGTTACGGGGTCTCAGAGTCGGGCACAACCGAGCAACTCGGCACGCACGCAGCCCTGTTAATAAGAAGGTCCTGTCGACTCGAGTATGCAGATGAGTCTGCCTGAATGCCTGGGGCACCTTCTCCAGGGGCACGTCCGTCCTTTCCCAAAGTCTTGAGGTTTGGATGAGAGGGGACCCGTTTCTGAGCCATGCTGGAAAGAACTCGTGCGGAAGGTTAGCATTCGAGTTACGCTTCAGACAAATGTGACTTTTCTCGTGTAAATGCTCTGGAACAACCTTACTAGCTTCATCCCGGTGTCTCCGGGGAAGGCGGAGATGACATCCGTGGATAATCCGTAAGCAGGTGAAGCTTCCGGTATCCTGGCTGCAACACGGGCCAGGGCATCCTTGCTGCTGCCTCTCCTTTTCTCCCCATTAGCAGAAGCAAAGCACCAAAATAGCTCATGGGGGGCCTCCAATGCACCCGTGAGGTCCCTGAGCCCCGAGACACAGGGCCCTCTAGGCCCTCAATATGACGGGGCCGGGCCCCCCCCCCCCCCC
>NW_011484046.1:4160-9771 GCF_000754665.1 Bison bison bison | reverse complement strand
TAGCTCATGGGGGGCCTCCAATGCACCCGTGAGGTCCCTGAGCCCCGAGACACAGGGCCCTCTAGGCCCTCAATATGAGGGGGCCGGGCCCCCCCCCCCACCAGAGAAACGAGTCAACCGACCGCCTCCGGGCCCAGAGCTCACACCCAGGTCCTGCTTTTCCCTTGCTTTCCCCTGTAGAGTACCGCAATCTGGGTCAGAAAATATGACACGGTCCTGCCTGTGGTTTAGTTCTCAGTGTGCTTGGGGACCAAAAAAAAAGCAACTCTCGAAACCTCGTGTTTATAATAACTGCTAATGGATGCATTTCAACATGCCACTGGGAAAAGCATGTTTAAGACAATTTACAACAAAACTGTCAAATGCTTCTCGGGAAGGGCCCCAGAATACAGACCGAGGGGAATGCTGCTTACACATTCAGGCCAAGGAAGACGCGTCTTTTGTCTGCGCGCGACGCGACGTTTAAAATAATAAAAATCCTAGAAAAGGACGCGCTCTACCGTTGCAAACGCGCTCATGGGTTTCTCTGCGTGTGTTTGCGATTCGCCTCGGACATCCGTTGACGCAGCCTTGGTTCAGGAGGTCGGGGTGCCTGTCGCCCAATTATCTGTTCGCTGATTAACCCAAAACACAACAGGTGTCCACTAGGTATGTGAATAGCTTAGGAAAACAGGTCTAGCCGTTTAACAATTGCAAATCTATGCGGCATGAATACAAACCAGACGTTTATAGCTCAGGGGCAAGGCTGGGTTTGTTTTCTTTTTTTTCTCAGGCACTGGTTTGAAGAAAGAAGGGCAAGCAATAGGCCTCTCATTATATTTCTGGAGCAGGCTGTTACACCTCCCTTAAAGGTGCCCTGCAAATTACTGACACTCGCCTTTCCCGAAGTCAGGCCCATTCTGCAGACGAGAATTTCGGACACGATTCCCTGCCTCCCCGTGTGGGAAGCCGCCTCGTTTGTAAGAAGATGGGGTCTGAGACGCACACCACCGTGCTCACCTCCTCACGTCCGCTCAGCAGCACCGAAAAAGTACTCGTTCAGCCTTGCAGAGGTGTCTCTCTTCATGTTAATGCCGTTTTTTTTTTTCCAGCTTCGTTCTTTTCCTTACAATCTCACAGAGTCTCTGAGTCTCTGTGAATGCTGGGTTCTGAGCGTGGAAAGACATTGTAACTACATATATATATTTATATATATAGATGGCCATCTTTTCATTTCTCTCAACAATCTAACCTTAGAGAGGAATTTATTTGCAAAGCACAGAGAGAGGCAGAGCTGTAGACAACAAATGTATGGACACCAAGCGGGAAGGATACAGGGTGAAGGGGGAGATTAGGATCAACGCGTGTATACTGTCGATACTATGTATAAAATAGAGGGGCTTCCCAGGCGGCTCAGTGGAAAGAATCGCCTGCAATGCAGGAGACAGGGGTTCAATCCCTGGGTTGGGGAGATCCCCTGGAGGATCTGGCAACCCACTCCAGTATTCTTGCCTGGAGAATCCCATGGACAGAGGAGCCTGGTGGGCTGCAGTCCACGAGGTCGCAAAGAGTCAGACACGACTGAGCGACTGAGCACGCGCATAAAATAGGTAACTAAGGAGAAGACGCTGCACAGCGCAGGGAACTCTGCTTAGCACTTTGTGACCCAAATGGAAAGCAAATCCAAAAAAAGAGAGGCTAATACATACATACAGGTATAGCTGATTCACTTTGCTGCACAGCAGAAACACACAGCAGTAAAACAACTACACTCCCATAAAAATTAACTTTAAAAAATAAGTCTAACATTTCTAGGGGCTTCCTTGGCAGTTCAGGAGTTAGAACTTCGAGCTTCCAGTGAACGGAGCAGGGATTCCATCCCTGATCGGGAAGCTAAGAGCCTGTAAGCCTCAAAACATGACCAAAAAAATAATCTAACCTTTCTATATAGCTCACCACATGCATCAAGAAAAACAAAAAGCTGAGGAAACAGTAGGTGCCACTTTATCGAGGTTCCCTGTTCCTTGGACAGTAAAGGTTTACAAACCCTCCTCCAGGTTGAACGTGGGTGCCCATGTCCCCCAGAGGCTGGTGGTTTGATGGGGGACACATGTGCCAAGTATAAGTGTCTGCATGCCCATCTGAGACATTCAACTTCCCCAGACCCCATTTCTTCTTTTTTTAAAAAATATTTTTTTATAGGCTTATAGTTGATTTCCCTGGAGAAGGACCTGGCAACCCACTCCAGGATTCTTGCCTGGAGAATCCCATGGAGAAGCCTGGTGGGCTACAGTCCATGGGGTCACAAAGAGTCGACATGACTTAGCCATTCCACAACTACGTCTGAAACGGTCTTTCTGTCTTTTGAATAAGCTCGTTTGCACCATTTTTTGCATTCCTCGCCCTGACTGGAAAGTGAGCGTCCGATCTTCTGATTTGTGTCAGCTGAAAGTAAAGCTTTTCATTCTATCTGACGCTCCTCCCTGCCAACGTGCCTGTCTGCCTCCCTTGCCTGTCTGCCTGTGTAGCAAGTAAACTTCCAAAGCTTGTCACGGTCCCAGGACGCTCTCTGGCTAAACTCCCTCCTTGACAGTGTCCTGGTGACCCAACCCCGCTCAGAGAACCAGGCCCCCTCCCAGTCTGTGACGTGGACATCACGTCCAGCTGTGGGCTTAGGTGCCCTCAACCAGGCAGGGAGACACACGTGACATGGTGGTCTCTGCCGACCCACAGCCAGGTTCCCGGGGGAGGCGTCCCAAGGGCCACAGGTGGCTGGATCCTCAGGACCCTTTCTGAGCATCTTATAAGAGGCAGCGTTTTCTACTCGTTTTGGTGAGCAGGCTGTGTGGACAGGTCAGCCAGGCTTGAAGGTTTCTCACAGATGAAACATAAGCCAACAACAAAAAAAATGAGACTCTCATTCATCCATCATCCATCTGTCCATCCATCCAACCATCCACCCATCCATCCATCATCCATCCATCCATCCATGGTTGCCAAGGGGCCCGATTTGAGCTGGTTCTCATAAGACTAGATGAGGAGGGTTCCCTCCCACCGAGAACCAGTTCATTTCTAATCAACATAACAGGAAAATTCTTTATGAATCTCATAACATCAAATTCGTGGTTTTATCCATTTGGAAGTGGACAGTTCCATCCAGTGGGGCTTGGTTTAGGGGGTTCACAGTGTTGTGCAACCACCACCTCCATCTGGTTCCAGAACGTTCTCACCCCCCCCCAGAGGACATCCTTCCCCATGAGCGGTCACTCCCTCTCCCCGCCCCCAGGCCCCGGCATCACTAATGCACTTTCTGCCTGAGGATTCGGCTGTTCAGGACCTTCCTATAAATGGACTCGCCCACTGTGTGTCCTTCTGTGTCTGTCAGTGAGCACACCGTGTTCAAAGTCCAGCCACACTGTGGCCCGTGTCAGAGCTTCCCTCCTTTTCATGGCTGTGTAATATTCCACGAGTGGATGGATCCCCATGCTGCGTATTCACCCATCCATCCATCCATCCATCATTCATCCACTCATCCACCCATCCACACAAACATCCATCCATCCACCCACCCATCTGTCATCCATCCATTCATCCACCCAACAATCCATCCATCCATTCATCCATCCACCCACCCACCCATCCATCCACCTACCCATCCATCATCCATCCATTATCCACCCACCCCTCCATTCATCCACCTAGCCATCCATCATCCACCCATCCATCCACCCAACAATCCATCCGTGCATGCAACCATCATCCACCTGTCCATCCATCCACCTACCCATCCACCATCCATCCATCATCCACCCAACCATCCATTCATCCACCTAGCCATCCATCATCCACCCATCCATCCAATATCCATCCATCCGTGCATCCACCCACCCAACCATCATCCATGCATTCAGCCAACCATCCTTCCATCCATCCATCCACCATCCATCCATCTATCCATCCATCATTCATCCACTCATCCACCCATCCACACAAACATCCATCCATCTACCTACCCATCCATCATCCGTCCATCCATCCACCATCCATCCATCCATCCATCATTCATCCACTCATCCACCCATCTATCCATCCATCCATCCAACTACCCACCCATCATCCACGCATCCATCCATCCACCCATCCATTCATCCACCTACCCATCCATCCATCACTCATCCACTCATCCACCCATCCATCATCCATCCATCCATCCTCCTTGCTTTCACCCAACCACCCGTCCATCTAACCACCCATCCATCTAACCATCCATCCATGGACACTTGGCTTGCTTCCACTTTTTGATTGTTGAGAACAGTGCTGCCATGAACTCACATGTCTAAATTTTTGTGTGCATTCTTCTTTTTGATTCTTTTTGATACACATGCATTCACACCCAGGAGTGAGATTACTGGATCTGACTGAAAGTCTATGCTTCACTCGCTGACAAACCCCTGTGCTCCATTGGACAGCCTGGGCCAGAGTCTATGGCCACCCGTGGAGGCTGGCACTTGGCCAGGGCGGAAAAGAGGAGTGGGAAACAGGTCCCTGGGGGACACATGGAGACACACACAGACAGCGTGAGGGGCTGGCAGGTGAGCGCTGAGGTTCCTAAGGAGCTTTTCAGCCAAGGAGAAAGTCCAGCAGCTCTTTCCGACTCCCGCCAACACACACACGCACTCATTGCACAAAAATCCACCCTGGAGTTGGATCCCCGAGGCCTGGGGTTGGGGGCGGGGCGGTTCTTTCTGCCAGGTTTTCACACTGAGCAAGAAATATGAGGGCCAGGGCTCCACGCTCCGTCTTGAGTTTCTGGCCAAGGAAAGGGGGCCCAGGCCACCCACAGAGGAGGCTGCCGGGTCCAATCGCCCCCGACCCCGGCATTCCTGCGAGCTTCTCCCCGATGTCCTGTCTCACGGCTGGGCTGTCCCTGCAGACCCAGCGTGTCCCCCCACCCCACCCCAGAGGGGGGCATCGAGACTCCAGGACCCTAGTCGTCTAATAGCAGACGTGGGGAAGGAAAGCAGCCATGAGACTCTCCAGGACGCGAGGCAGACACAGGACGTGCCGGCCGAGCCTGCCCAGCACTGGGGCCTCTGGCTGCAGGCCCACCCACGGCTCCCAGGCCCCACGCGGCCCCCCGGCCACAATTTCTGGGCAGACCCTAGGACGTTTCCATCTGTCCATCGCTCATCAGATCAAGAATGTTCGGTGCAACAGGAGGGCGTGCCTCCGCGTTTTAGTCCCGGGTTCAAATAGTGACATGAGTATCATTAATTAACGTAAGTATTGTTTGTGATAATAACTAACATGATTAATCAATAGTGCAATGGAGGGTGGGGCTGTTGGCCTTAGAATTGTGAGTGGACCACCTCTTGTTTCCACGCCATATACATGCACACACTTTGTACACACACACACATTTCCCTGCAGCACACACATGCACACACATTCCACACACACATTTCCCTGCAGCACACACACACACTTTCTAACTCTCCACACACACACGCACACACATATTTTACAGATGTACATCATTTCCCCACTGTGTATACACACACAGACCCCTTCTACACACCCACACATTTTCTCTCTCTCCCCACACACCCACACACTGCCCTTGCCACATACA
>NW_011484046.1:842-4015 GCF_000754665.1 Bison bison bison | reverse complement strand
CACACAGATTCCACAGATGTACCTCATTTCTCTGCTGCACACACACACACACACACCTATACATTTCCCTTCCATGCAAACCTACACACATTCTACACACACACACATTTCCCCACCACACACACACTTTCTCTCTCCCCCACACGCACATGCACACACATTCTACAGACATACATCATTTCCCCACCATACAGACACCCATGTTCTCTCCACACACCCACCCATCTCCCTGCTGTGCACACACATATATTTTCCCTCTACACACACCTACACACATTCCACACACACACATTTCTCCACCGACACACACATGCACACACACACACTTTCTCCCTCTCCCCCACACATGCACGCACACACATTCTACAGACATACATTGCTTCCCCACCGTTCACACACACACATTCTCTCCACACACCCCACCCATCTCCCTGCTGTGCACACACACACGTTGTGTACACACACCCATTTCCCCACCATACACACATGCACGCACTCACACATTTCCACCCCCACACACACACATGCACACATACACACTTTCTTTCTCTCCCCCTCACATGCACACACACACATTCTACACACACACCCGTTTCCCCACCATACACACACGCACACACACACATCCTTTCCCTGCCCTGCAGACACACGCATTCTCTCTCTTCCCCACACCACACATGCACACACACACAGTCTGCAGGGTTTCTGTCAATCTCACGGAGCTCCAATGAGACTGTGAGGAACGTGAAAACCTGCGTGATCACATCTGACAGCTCCTGGCAGCTGGGCAGCGGAGGCCTGCAAAGCATCTCTCTCTCCCGATCCGAGATTGAATTTGGACTGAAACACAGGGCTCATTGAAGCAGCAATTAAAGGGCCTTATAGACTGCAGGAGAATGAAATGATTAATGCAAAGAGTCTTGTTTAATGGGGATATTAAGTAAACTGCTGGTTAAAATGCTCATATATCACCCTCGGGCCCCTAATTGGCTTCCTGTTCCGACGGCATGTGGCATTTTCAGGAGGAATTACGTTCCTTGAGCACGGCCATGGCAAACGCAATAAATCAACCCCGTGGATTTTAGCTAATTTTGATGGAGTCTAAATTGAAGCCATAGCACAGGAGAGGGCTCACAATTAAAGTTCATTACAACTTCCGAGATGCAGAAAGAAGGATGCTTAGGACGGACACCACCCTGCCCCTCCCGGCCGGCGGCCCTCAAACGCGGCTCCTGCATCCGGGACCCGTGAGAGCAGAGGCAGCCTCCTCACGCCACAGATTCACAACACGCCAGCCTTCAGGGTGTCTCAACTCTGGGGCGCCCTGCGTGCACCATCGCAGAGAAAACCGCAGCTGAAGAGGGAGAAGAGAAAGTTCCATGTACAGCTATGGGCTCAACTGTACCACAGGTCGAGCCCTGACTCCCAGGACCTCAAAACGTGGCTATGTTTGGAGACGAGGTTCTTTAAAGAGCAGGTCAGGTCAGATGAGGGGCTTCCCCGGAGCCTCAGGGGTAAAGACTCTGCCTGACAATGCAGGAGATGCAGGAAACTGTTTCTAAAGACTTTCAAACTCTCTGAAAATCCTGATTCACACTCAAAACATGGTTCCACAAACGTTTTTCATCCAAACGCCCTAGGTATTAGCAATCCCCTTCTGCTCAAAGCTTTCTGTCTTTGAGAATGCGTGTCCGTGCTAAGTCGCTTCAGTCATGTCCAACTCTTTGTGACCCCATGGACTGCAGCACGCCAGGCTTCCCTGTCCTTCACTATCTCCTGGAGTTTGCTCCAACTCATGTCCATCGAGTCGGTGATGCCATCCAACCATCTCATCCTCTGTTGTCCCCTTCTCCTCCTGCCCTCAGTCCTTCCCAGCATCAGGGCCTTTTCCAATGAGTCAGCTCTTCACATCAGGTGGCCAGAGTATTGGAGCTTAAGCTTCAGCATCAGTCCTTCTGATGAATATTCAGGGTTGACTTCCTTTAGGATCGACCCTTATCTGTCATTAGATTCTCCTAAATATATAACTTCCCATCATGTACCTTCCTAACAGCCCCCAAACCCCGTTTCCTGTGTCTTGTCACTTCTGCACAAATTTATCACCATTTGTTTACATGGCATACAAACTACAAGCCCGGGCTTCCTTAGGGTTAAGACCTTCTTTTCGGGAAGGCCTTACGTGCATCTGAAACAAGCCTTTTCTCTAGTTAATCTTTTTTGTCACTTTAATTTGCAGCCCTCAGGTTGAAACATAAGAGAGTACAGGAAAGGTTTTTCCCCCTCCGCTGCAATTGGTTTGAGTGAATGACGTGTCCATCAGTTAAACATCTTTCCTTTTCTTTTTTTTGGCCTCATAAAGTGGCATATGGGAAGCATAGTTCCCCCACCAGGGATCGAACCTGTACCCAAGGTAGCGGAAGCATGGGGTGCTAACCGCTGGATCACCAGGGAAGCCCCAGGAGCTTGCTGAGTGATGCAGGTGAGGCGAGCATCTTTGGTTACTCAGAACAAGCCCAGCCGCACCTGGGCTTATGCTAATGAGGCGGCTCTGGGAGGTGGGGGCTGGTTGCCGGAGGAACCAACCAGGTGGTTAGAGGGTTGGCCCTTTTCATCCCACCCCCATGAAGGGCAGCCTCCATGGAGGGCAGAGGGGCCGTGGATTGAGCTGCTACAGACAGCCAGGGGTTTACTCAGTCTTCCCTAATGGAAGCGCCATGGTTCAGGGAGCTTCAAAGGTTGGGGAACCCACCCACAAGCTGGGAGCGTGTTGCCCCCAGACTCCACGGAGACAGAAGCTGCTGCACTGGGGACCCTCCTGGATTTCGCCTTCATCTCTTCCTGTGGCTGTTCATCCCTTGAGGATAAACAGTAAGTCAAGCGTTCCCTAAGTTCTACGAGGAGGGGGTCGTGTGGACCCTATGGTTGCTCCCTCCTGGAGCTTCAGCATCAGCATCAGTCCTTCCAACGACTATTTAGGGTTCACTTACTTTAGGAACGACTGGTTTGATCTCCTTGCTGTCCAATGGACTCTCAAGAGTCGTTCCCACCACCACCGTTCGAAAGAATCATTTCACGGTGGGTCACCACCGTTCGAAAGAATCATTTCACGGTGGGTCTGTGTTTCACTGGCTTGGACTGGTGTCACCTGAAGTTTGCTCAGCCTCAGAGGGGCT
>NW_011484046.1:0-742 GCF_000754665.1 Bison bison bison | reverse complement strand
GCTTCCTGCAGACAGAGCTGAGCACGTGCTGTGTGCCCTGTGCCCTCCTGGTTCCTGGAACAGCAGGAAACGCAGAGAGCGGTTTCCTTCCCTGGGTGAGGAAGTCCCCGCAGGAGCTGCTGAGTGCCTCGGTCACCTGCAAGCCATCCCAGACCACAGGCAGAGTCCAGGCTCCTTAGCGAATACTCATCTCCTTGGGACACGGGGTCCCCAACGTGTGGGATCTAACGCCCGAGGATCTGAGGTGCAGCTGCTGCGATGATAATGGTAATAAAGTGCACGATGAATGGAAGGTGCTTCAGTCGTCTGACACCCTCCCCCACCCCCGCTCCAGGGAAGCATTATCTTCCGTGAAACCAACCCCCGGTGCCAAAAAGGCTGGGGACCGCTGCCTTGTAAGCATAGGGTTCCACCGTGTTGCTGTGAGAGCCTTGGCAACAGGGTCGTCCCTGGTGCTGTGTGTGTGTCTGTGTGTGTGTCCAGGAATGTGTGTGGCTGCCCGCGTGCGTCTGGATATGTGTATGAATCTGTGTTGTTTATGGGTATCTGTTTATCCCTGCGTCTTTGTGTGTCTGTATTTATAGCTCTGAAAGTGGAAGTGTCAGTCACTCAGGCATGTCCAACTGTCTGTGACCCCGTGGACTGCAGCAAGCCAAGCACCCTGTCCTTCACTATCTCCTGAAGTTTGCTCAGCCTCAGAGGGGCTGGTTTGGGTTTCCGGTTGGCGCACAAGCTCAGCTTC
>NW_011484045.1:4080-5078 GCF_000754665.1 Bison bison bison | reverse complement strand
AAGCATTCTTGCCTGAAAAATCCCGTGGACAGAGGTGCTTAGGGGGCTACAGTACATAGAGTCACAGAGAGTCAGACACAACAGTTACTGGGCACAGAAAGCAAGAAGTCAGTAAGAAAAAGAATCAAATTTCATGAAATCATTTCTTACCTTTACTCTGACAGCTATAGATTACCTTTTTGCTTGAAGTTAATCTCACCAGAAGTCATAAGAACAACTTTGGTAAAACACTTACTGAACAAGTTTATTAAATTAAACAAAATTATAGACTTTTACCTGAACTCTTTGCAAGTGTACAGTGGTAGAACCATTACAGCACTGTTCTCAAAGCTGCTGGGAGGTGGACCAACTATTCTCTCATGTTTGTATTTTTCTCCCATTGCCCCATCATGTGGCTTGTGGGACTCTTAGTTCCTCAACCAGGGATTGAACCTGCACATTCAGCAGTGAAAGCATGAAGTCCTAACCACAAGAAGGTCAGGGAATTCCCTCTCATGCTTTTCTTGCTACATTCTTCGCAATATTCTCCAAAACAAAGCTTGGCTTGCTAGACTTGGCCTTATATTTCTCTGTACTACTGCAAAAATCTAGTATAGCTTCCCTATTAAAGCATATTTATGTTGAGGAATAAAAAAAATATTGAAAAGCCAATATGTATTTGATGATATAGTTCCACTATTTTATAATTAACATGTATAAAATATAGTGCACTATGAAAAGAGGATGCAACAGTTCATTTTATTGTAAGATTAAAGTTTTATAGTTAGGTGAATTTTCCGGGAACATGATCAGAAATTCAGTCATGGGAAAGTAGCACAAAACATAATCCCTAAGGAAATTGTTGATGTTAGAAAGTCTGTAACAGGATGTGGAGCAGAAATTCAGTTTTCATCTGATGCATAAAATCTGTAAGGCCATAAAACAGTTTGTTATTATTGTTGTTCAGTCACTAATTTGTGTCTGAGTCTCTGCGACTCCATGCACTGCAGCATGCCAGG
>NW_011484045.1:0-137 GCF_000754665.1 Bison bison bison | reverse complement strand
AAATGACATGCTTGAGCACAATTTTTCATTATTTTTTTAAATTTGGATGATGATTGCCTTAGAATATTGTGTTTGTTTTTGCTATGCACCAACATGAATCAGCCATAGGTATACATGTGTGCCCTCCTTCTTTAAAC
>NW_011484044.1:17985-18358 GCF_000754665.1 Bison bison bison | reverse complement strand
TCCTGGCTATTATAAACAGTGCTGCGATGAACATTGGGGTACACGTGTCTCTTTCCCTTCTGGTTTCCTCAGTGTGTATGCCCAGCAGTGGGATTGCTGGATCATAAGGCAGTTCTATTTCCAGTTTTTTAAGGAATCTCCACACTGTTCTCCATAGTGGCTGTACTAGTTTGCATTCCCACCAACAGTGTAAGAGGGTTCCCTTTTCTCCACACCCTCTCCAGCATTTATTATTTGTAGATTTTGGATTGCAGCCATTCTGACTGGAGTGAAATGGTACCTCATAGTGGTTTTGATTTGCATTTCTCTGATAATGAGTGATGTTGAGCATCTTTTCATGTGTTTGTTAGCCATCTGTATGTCTTCTTTGGAG
>NW_011484044.1:17141-17885 GCF_000754665.1 Bison bison bison | reverse complement strand
GAGGATCCTGCTGTGATGTATGTCGGAGAGTGTCTTGCCTATGTTCTCCTCTAGGAGTTTTATAGTTTCTGGTCTTATGTTTAGATCTTTAATCCATTTTGAGTTTATTTTTGTATATGGTGTTAGAAAGTGGTGTAGTTTCATTCTTTTACAAGTGGTTGACCAGATTTCCCAGCACCACTTGTTAAAGAGATTGTCTTTAATCCATTGTATATTCTTGCTTCCTTTGTCAAAATAAGGTGTCCATATGTGCGTGGATTTATCTCTGGGCTTTCTATTTTATTCCATTGATCAGTATTTCTGTCTTTGTGCCAGTACCATACTGTCTTGATGACTATGGCTTTGTAGTACAGCCTGAAGTCAGGTAGGTTGATTCCTCCAGTTCCATTCTTCTTTCTCAAGATAGCTTTGGCTATTCGAGGTTTTTTGTATTTCCATACAAACTGTGAAATTATTTGTTCTAGTGAAGAATACCGTTGGTAGCTTGATAGGGATTGCACTGAATCTATAAATTGCTTTGGGTAGTATACTCATTTTCACTATATTGATTCTTCCAATCCATGAACATGGTATATTCCTCCTTCTGTTAGTGTCCTCTTTGATTTCTTTCACCAGTGTTTTATAGTTTTCTATATATAGGTCTTTAGTTTCTTTAGGTAGATATATTCCTAAGTATTTTATTCTTTCTGTTGCAATGGTGAATGGAATTGTTTCCTTAATTTCTCTTTCTGTTTTCTCATTATT
>NW_011484044.1:11719-15183 GCF_000754665.1 Bison bison bison | reverse complement strand
AGCCATTCTGACTGGAGTGAAATGGTACCTCATTGTGGTTTTGATTTGCATTTCTCTGATAATGGGTGATGTTGAGCATCTTTTCATGTGTTTGTTAGACATCTGTATGTCTTCTTTGGAGAAATGTCTATTTAGTTCTTTGGCCCATTTTTTGATAGGGTCTTTTATTTTTCTGGAATTGAGCTTCAGGGGTTACTTGTGTATTTTTGAGATTAATTCTTTGTCAGTTGCTTCATTTGTTATTATTTTCTCCCATTCTGAGGGCTGTCTTTTCACCTTGCTTATAGTTTCCTTTGTTGTGCAGAAGCTTTTAAGTTTAATTAGGTCCCATTTGTTTATTTTTGCTTTTATTTCCATTACTCTGGGAGGTGGGTCATAGAGGATTTTGCTGTGATGTATGTTGGAGAGTGTTTTGCCTATGTTTTCCTCTAAGAGTTTTATAGTTTCTGGCCTTACATTTAGAAATTTAATCCATTTTGAGTTTATTTTTGTGTATGGCATTAGAAAGTGGTCTAGTTTCATTCTTTTACAAGTGGTTGACCAGTTTTCCCAGCACCACTTGTTAAAGAGATTGTCTTTAATCCATTGTATATTCTTGCCTCTTTTGTCATAGATAAGGTGTCCATATGTGCGTGCATTTATCTCTGGGCTTTCTATTTTGTTCCATTGATCTATATTTCTGTCTTTTTGTCAGTACCATATTGTCTTGATGACTGTAGCTTTGTAGTAGAGCCTGAATTCAGACAGGTTGATTCCCCCAGTTCCATTCTTCTTTCTCAAGATTGCTTTGGCTATTCAAGGTTTTTGTATTTCCATACAAATTGTGAAATTATTTGTTCTAGTTCTGTGAAAAATCTCACATTTTTTAAAGCAACTTAAAGGATTTTACATATATTTGGTGTTTAACTAATATGGTGAGAAATCAACATAATGTTGTATAGTGAAAAATTAACAGGTAAGAATAACAAGAGTGAACTGGACTTTTCTGACATGTCTTTTGGTCTAGCAAATCAAGATTTAAGCAAAGTATTGGATGATAAAGTATATGCTTTCTTGAACAAGGTTTTACTTGAGCCCTCCAAGTATCTCTTGCAGGAATGGGGTTTTGATTCTAAACACAATTTCGCCCCTCCTACCATAGTCTTGGGGCTTCTTCTCCTTTGCCCCTGGAGATGGGGTATCTTTTTTTGGTGGGATCCAACATTCTTCTGTCAATGACTGTTCAGCAATGAGTTACAATTTTGGAATTCTTGCAAAAGATGGCCACTTGTCCTTCTACTCTACCATCTCAGTAACTCAGTATTCTTGCCTTGAGAACCCCATGAACAGTATGAAAGGCAAAAAGATATGATACTGAAAGAAACTCCCCAGGTCGGTAGGTGCCCAATATGCTACTGGAGAAGAGTGGAGAAATAGCTCCAGAAAGAATGAAGAGACAGAGGCAAAGCAAAGAGGAAAAAAAAAGCCCAGTTGTGAATGTGACGAGTGATGGAAGTAAAGTCTGATGCTGTAATGAATAATATTGCATAGGAGCCTGGAATGTTAGGTCCATGAATCAAGGTAAATTAAAAGTGGTCAACAGGAGAAGGCAAGAGTGAACACTGACATTTTAGGAATCAGTGAACTAAAATGAACCAGAATGGATGAATTTAATCCAGATGACCATTATATCTACTACTGTGTGCAAGAACCCCTTAGAAGAAATGAAGTGGCCATCACAGACCACAGAAGAGTCAAAAGCGCAGTACTTGGGTGAAATCTCAAAAACGACAGAATACTCTCTGTTCATTTCCAAGGCAAACTATTCAGTGTCACAGTAATCCAAGTCTATGCCCAACCACTAATCTAAAGAAGCTGACATTGAACAGATCTATGAAGATCTATAAGACCTTCTAGAACTAACACCAAAAAAAAAAAAAAAAAATGTACTTTTCATCATAGGGGACTAGAATGCAAAAATAGGAAGTCAAGAGATACCCAGAGTAACAGGCAAGTGTGGCCTTGTAGTATAAAATGAAGCAGGACAAAGGCTAAGAGAGTTTTGCCAAGAGAATGCACTGGTCATAGCAAACACCCTCTTCCAACAACACAAGAGACTACTCTATACATGGACATCACCAGATGGTCAATACTGAAATCAGATTGATTATATTCTTTGCAGCCAAAGATGGAGAAGTTCTATACAGTCAGAAAAACAAGACCAGGAACTAACTGTGGCTCAGATAGTGAACACTTTATTGCAAAATTCAGACTTAAATTGAAGAAAGTAGGGAAAACCACTAGACCATTCAGGTATGACCTAAATTAAATCCATTACAATAATGCAGTAAAAGGAACAAATAGATTCAAGGAATTAGATCTGATAGACAGAGTGCCTGAAGAACTATGGATGGAGATTTGTGACATCGTACAGGAGGAGTGATCAAAATCATCCCTAAGAAAGAGAAATTCAAAAAGGCAAAATGGTTATCTGAGGAGGCCTTAAAAATAGCTGAGAAATGAAGAGAAATTGAAGAAAAAGGAGAAAATGAAAGATATATCAATCTGAATGCAGAGTTTCAAAGAGGAGCAAGGAGAGATAAGAAAGCCTTCCTCTGTGATCAGTACAAAGAAATAGAGGAAAACAACAGAATTGGAAAGACTAGCAATTCCTTCAAGAAAATATGAGATACCAAGGGAACATTTCATGCAAAGCTGGGCACAATAAAGGACAGAAACAGTATGGACTTAATAGAAGCAGAAGATATTAAGATGAGGTAGCAAGAATACACAGAAGAACTATACAAAAAAGATCTTTATGACCCAGATAACCACAATGGTGTGATCACTGACCTAGAGCCAGCCATCCTGGAATGCAAAGTCAAGTGGGCCTTAGAAAGCATCACTATGAACAAAGCTAGTGGAGGTGATGGAATTCCAGCTGAGTGATTTCAAATCATAAAAGATGATGCTGTGAAAGTGCTGCACTCAACATGCCAGCAAATTTGGAAAACTCAGCAGTGGCCACGGGACTGGAAAAGGTCAGTTTTCATTCCAATCCCAAAGAAAGACAGTGTCAAAAAATGTTCAAACTACTGCACAATTGCACTCATCTCATATGCTAACAAAGTAATGCTCAAAATTCTCCAAGCCAGGCTTCAACAGTATGTGAACCAAAAACTTCCAGATATTCAAGATAGATTTAGAAAAGACAGAGGAACCAGAGATTAAATTGCCAACATTCACTGGATCATAGAAAAACCAAGAGAGTTCCAGAAAAACATCTACTTCTGCTTAATTGACTCCACCAAAGCCTTTCACTGTGTGGATCACAACAAACTGTGGAAAATTCTGAAAGAGATGGGAATACCAGACCACCTTACCTGCCTCCTGAGAAATCTGTATGCAGATCAAGAAGCAAGTTAGAACCAGACACGGAACAATAGACTGGTTCCAAATTGGGAAAGGAGTACATCAAGGCTGTA
>NW_011484044.1:8081-10826 GCF_000754665.1 Bison bison bison | reverse complement strand
GGCATCACCAACTCAATGGACATGAGTTTGAGCAAGCTTGGAAGTTGGTGATGGACAGGAAAGCCTGGCGTGCTGTAGTGCATGGGGTCAAAAAGAGTCAGACATGACTGAGCAACTGAACTGAACTGAATCAACTGCAACCCAGATCCATTTTTTGAAATAGAAATGACCATCTTCGTGCTTCATCCAGTTCTTGAGACAAATTGACTTTGGTATATTTAGAAAAATTTGGTATATTTGGAAAAATTTCTAGAACAACTTCAAAATTTGATTGGGGGATGATTTACCATAAAATATTTTTAAATTTGACACACATACAGATATACACACACAACGCAAGGAAAATAAAACTTCCATGATGTTACATAATATCTCTGATCATTTTTATTAGTTAAGACAACCTTAGTTTGGAGGGAAAAACCCAACAAGATTTGTCAAAAGCTTAGCTAAAGAGACTGTTTAGAACTGTTCAGATTACTTCTTTATCTTTCAGGCCTCTAAAGACAATTCATTTCAGAATTGTGTCTTCCACACAGAAAGCAATAGTGACAAAATACACCCTCAAGAATGGGCTTCTGCCCTCTCAAATTCTAAAGCGCACAAACTCATGACCAGTGCTTTTCTCAAAAATCAAACAAACAAAAAAAGCAAGAAGCACAGGAAGTCTTTTGGAGGTAACAGATTATGTTGTTTGTGATGACAGTATCATATACATAGCCATATGTTCAAATTCATCAAAATGCATACATCAATTTCTTCAACTTTTTGTAATTCATATTTTTAAAGGAATATGAATCTGAATAGAGGGAGAAAACTAATTAAATTCCCAAATAAGAGGGAAAATTAAAGTTTTTTATATTCCACATGTAAGTGAGATCATATGGTATTTGTCTTTCACTTTCTAATTCATTTCACATAACATAATATGCTCTAGACCTCTTCATGTTGAAGTAAATGACAACATTTCATTTCTTTTTATTGCTGAGTAATATTCCATTGTATATATGTGGCACATCTTCTTTATTGCTCTGTTGATAGACACTTATATTGCTTCAATATCTTGGCTATTAGTAATGCCACAATGAACGTTGGTGTGCATATATCTTTTCAAATTAGTGTTTTTGTTCTCCTTAGGTAAATATCCAGGAGAGAAATTACTGAATCATGTGACATTTCTGTTTTTCATTTTTTGAGGAACCTACACATCCTGTTTTCCATAGTGGCTGTACCAATTTACAGTCCCTCCAACAGTAGGCAAATCTTCCCTTTTCTGCACAAGAATAATGGAACTTTAAAAACAACCATTCCGTGAAGCAAAATAGCAATCACTGTTCCTTGGAAGAATTAATAAAGGATGCTTGATAATGAGGCTGGTGGGTGATGGCTGCAGGCTCTCAGAGGACACTGTAAATCTAGGTTTCCCACCCACCTGAGTGCCAGCCACCTCAAGTAGTCACAAGTAGCTCAGTGGTCCCAGAAACCTCCCTTGACTGGAGGAAGCTCATTGGCTTCAAGATCCTAAATGGCTCCTGTGAACCCAGGCTCCCAGCCAAACAGAGCACCAACCAACACCCATGGCATCAAGTTCCTGACCAGTTCCCATGGCCATGGCAACTCCCAAGTACCAGGCTCCCAATGGGCCAGGACAACCCATACTTCTGTCATATTCCTGCACTGGCCAACTCCCACAGTCCAGGATATCTTAATTGGTCTTAGACATCCAATCAATGACCACAAACCAGTGTCTAGAGGGCACCTGTTAACTCCTGATGCTGGAGGGCCCCAGTGCCAGGTTGACTGCTATTCCAGGCTTTTGATGTACCCCAACACCAAGTCTTCCCTGGTAGCTCAGATGGTAAAGCATCTGCCTACAATGCGGGAGACCCGGGTTCAATCCCTGGGTCGGGAAGATCCCCTGGAGAAGGAAATGGCAACCCACTCCAGGACTCTTGCCTGGAAAAGCCCATGGATTGAGGAGCCTGGTAGACTACAGTCCATGGGGTCGCAAAGAGTCAGATATGACTGAGTGACTTCACTTCACTTCAACACCAAGTCACCAAAATACTCCAATAGCAGTTTATCATGGATGCCACAAGAATGCCCATATAGATTCTCTGCACAAGTAGACTAGTGAAGGGCTTTGCCTGGCAAAGGCAGTCTATAAGGACTAGAAAAGGTACCTACATTCTTAAATGCACAGATACCAAGGCAAGACCACAAATATCATGACTAATCAAGGAAGCATGAAACCACAAAAGGGTAGTAATAAAATCCAATGCTTAATCTACAGATCTATGAACTGTCTAGCAAAGAATTCAAATAATCCCTTTTAAAAGAGCATGGTTCAGGAAACTCAAACAGGGGCTGTATATCAACCTAGAGTGGTGGGATGGGGAGGGAGATGAGAGGGAGTTTCAAAAGGGAGGGGATATATGTATACCTATGGCTGATTCAGGCTCCAAAATCACTACAGATGGTGACTGCAGCCATGAAATTAAAAGACGCTTACACCTTGGAAGGAAAGATATGACCAACCTAGATAGCATATTCAAAAGCAGAGACATTACTTTGCCAACAAAGGTTCGTCTAGTCAAGACTATGGTTTTTCCTGTGGTCATGTATGGATGTGAGAGTTGGACTGTGAAGAAGGCTGAGCGCCAAAGAATTGATGCTTTTGAACTGTGGTGTTGGAGAAGACTCTTGAGAGTCCCTTGGACTGCAAGGAGATCCAACCCTGTCTATTCT
>NW_011484044.1:7048-7981 GCF_000754665.1 Bison bison bison | reverse complement strand
CTGAACACCCCTGCCACCTCCCTCCCCATCTCATCCCTCAGGGTCATCCCAGTGCACCAGCCCTGAGCACCCTGTCTCATGCATCGAACCTGGACTGGAGATCTGTTTCATATATGATAATATACATGTTTCAATGCTATTTTCTCAAATCATCCCACCCTCTCCTTCCTCCACAGAGACCAAAAGACTGTTCTATACATCTGTGTCTCTTTTGCTGTCTCAGATGTAAGGTCATCATTTCCATCTTTCTAAATTCGATATATATGCATTAGTATACTGTATTGGTGTTTTTCTTTCTGACTTACTTCACTCTGTATAATAGGCTCCAGTTTCATCCACCTCATTAGAACTGATTCACATGCGTTCTTTTTAATAGCTGAGTAATATTCCATTGTGTATATGTACCATGGCTTTCTTATCCATTCGTCTGCAGATGGACATCTAGGTTGCTTCCATGTCCTGGCTATTGTAAACAGTGCTGCGATGAACATTGGGGTACATGTGTCTCTTTCACTTCTGGTTTCCTCAGTGTGTATGCCCAGCAGTGGGATTGCTGGGTCATACAGCAGTTCTATTTTCAGTTTTTTAAGGAATCCCACACTGTTCTCCACAGTGGCCATACTAGTTTGCATTCCCACCAAGACTGTAAGAGAGTTCCCTTTTCTCCACATCCTCTCCAGCATTTGTTGTCTGTAGACTTTTTGATTGGAGAAGGCAATGGCACCCCACTCCACTACTCTTGCCTGGAAAATCCCATGGACAGAGGAGCCTGGTAGGCTGCAGTCCATGGGGTCGTGAAGAGTCAGATAAGACTGAGTGACTTCACTTTCACTTTTCACTTTCATGCATTGGAGAAGGAAATGGCAACCCACTCCAGTGTTCTTGCCTGGAGAATCCCAGGGACGGGGAGCCTGGTGGGCTGCCATCTATGCC
>NW_011484044.1:2791-6411 GCF_000754665.1 Bison bison bison | reverse complement strand
ACAGAGTCAGACATGACTGAAGCGACTTAGCAGCAGCAGCAGCAGACTTTTTGATAGCAGCCATTCTGACTGGCACGAGATGGTACCTCACTGTGGTTTTGATTTGCATTTCTCTGATAATGAGTGATGTTGAACATCTTTTCATGAGTTTGTTAGCCATCTGTATATCTTCTTTGGAGAAATGTCTGTTTAGTTTTTTGGCCCATTTTTTGATTGGGAATAAATGATCTGTACTCTTTAGAAATATTTAGTTAATTAAAGGCAAAGAAAAACTGAAAAATAGTTTTGGATTAAGGGATACTAAGGACATAACACAGAAATCTAATTTGTTATACTGGATTATATCTTTAGGAAATACTCTCAGGAACAGTTAGAGATGGGCATGCATTATACTCTATAATATTTCAGAAAATTATTTAACTGCATATTAATATATTATTATTGACAGAACAACAAAGCACCAATGGCTTTGTGAAATAATATTGTGAAATCTAGTGAAGGCTTATTGCAAATTCATATTATTTTTCTTTTCTAAGTTATATTGTCTTGTTCAGTCACTCAGTTGTGTTCAACTCTTTGTGACCCCATGGACTGCAGCAAGCCAGGCTTCCCTGTCCTTCACCATCTCGCAGAATTTGCTCAAACTCATGTCCATTGAGACAATGATGCCATCCAACCACCTCATCCTCTGTAATACCCTCCTCCTCCTGCCCTCAATCTTTCCCAGCACCAAGGTCCTTTCCAATGAGATGACTCTTCACATCAGGTGGCTGATGTATTGGAGCTTCAGCTTCAGCATCACTCCTTCCTATGAATATTTAGAATTGATTTCCTTTAAGATTGGATAGTTTGACCTCCTTGCTGTCCAAGGGACTCCCGAGTCTTCTGCAGTACCACAATTCGAAAACATCAATTCTTCGGCATTCGGCCTTCTTTACGGATGTGAGAGTTTGATCATAAAGTTTTATTGTTGCTGAATTATAATTGGAATATGGTGAATTTGTATTTGAAACTTTATTATGCTTGAAATCACTTGATATTGTCATAGCATATGATAACCAGTGACCTTTCAGCATCACTTTTGTAAAAAGAGATATAGTATGTGACACTGATGCCAAAGAAAGTGTAGAGAATGAGAGAATCTGGACTGGAAGCCAGAGCTAGTTTCTGTAGCTATCTGATGGCATATTTGTGCCAATAATCCCACACTGCTGAGATATATTAAGAGAAATCCCTGAGCATGCGTCTGGGGAATATGCTGCACAGGAACAAGTATGAGATGAATTGGACAAAGATTGGGAGATATGGTCCCAATGGGGAGGAAAAATTTACTGAGATAAAGAAGAAGTTGGTCCTTCAGTGCATTTCACTTCCATTCTTAGCTGAGAAAAGGCTGATTTCACTGGTAGTTTTTCAACAAAATTGCCTGTGACACAAATTCATGTGTGCTGTGTAAATGGTTGGGATTAACAGTGGCAGGGTCTCAGACATTCTAGTTGTTCTTGACCATAACAAGGGAACTCAAGTAAAAATCTATTTTCATTACTTTATTTGTCACATAAAGTTGTTTAAGCTTCAGTAAGCCACATATCTTCTTCCCTTCTATTTTCTCATCTACAAAGTGAGAAAATACATTCCTATATCCTGCCTGCTATAAAATTGCATGAGGTTCATGTAAGTAGTTTGAAAATTACAAAGCAATAAAATCAATAGTATCTGTGGTCATCTTTGGGAGAATTTTTTGCAACTAATCTTTGTTTTAGATTACAAATTAAAAAAATATTATAGTAGTGTGGCTAGGATTCAAAAAGCATAAATGCTAAAATTATGTATTCCCAGAAAAATATTCTACATGTACAAAAGGATAAATGTATGCTTTTCACACAGAAAAGGAAAAGAAGAAATTGGAAATTTCAAAATTTTTTAAGTTACATAGTCAGAGACTTGGGAATTACATGAGGTATCCCAAACAGTAAGATTTCCACAAAATGATTCAAAGAACTAAGCTATGTCTTTCAAGTGTTTTAAAGATTTTTTGCTCTGTAATGATTCACTCTGTGTGGCCCCAATTATTTACTAAAACTTCTTTTATAGACATGATTACTTGTTCTTCATTTCTTGGAATGGAGCTTAAGGACAAATGCATATACCCCATATTATTGTTTATGCCTTGTTGGAAATAATGAATCACAGACACACAAAGGGGAAGACAAAGACATCAGAATCAATGCAGCTGCAAGCCACACAGGAAATTGAGGAGAAGGTTTCAGATGTGTTTTTCATTTTAATAATTTAGGAATCAGCATTTGAATGCATCATACCTAAACTTTGTGCTTGTGCTTTAGCTTTTGCTTAGTCGCTCAGTCATGTCTGACTCTGCAATCATTTGTACTGTAGCCCACTAGGCTCCTCTGACTGTGGGATTTTTCAAGCAAGAATACTGGTGTGGGTTGCCATTTCTTCTCCAAGGGATCTTCTCAACTCAGGGATTGAATCTGTGTTAAAGTAAAACTGACAGTTAAGCTACCATACAAAAGTCAGGTGTTGCCAAGATTTTACTTTATTCCTTACTCCATATTGGCTCAATATGGGTGCAGTTTAAAGTGTTATATACCAAAAAAAAAAAAAGTGTTATATCCCTAGGACACCTACTTTATATGGAGGTGGTATCAATAATATAGAGAACAAAACTATTACTTAAATAAAAATTCATCTCTTTATTTAAAAAATATATGTTGATTTTCATAGTGAACTTTTAAACCACAAATATTCAAATCACATCAAGCTTAAAAGTAAAAAATTAATATATCATACAACTTTTATCATAATATTTTCAAACACATTTCAAGTAATTCTTTCAAATATCCATCAGATTCATCAACATATTTTTCAGAGCCTAGTATTTGGTCACCTCAGGTATTCTTTATTTCTTCTTAGGTTTTGCAGGAGTGCTATGCTCTTACTTTACCTAACAATACCTAGCCTGTGACGACCATGACTTTATAGTTATATAGCACAGCTTTACAACTTATTTCTACTTCCTTTACACTTCCCACTGACTTGAAGAAAAAGGGAAATATGAGATGCTTACTTCTGCTGCATTACTGAGAGCACTTCTTCCCATGACTCAAAAAAGGTTTTTTCTGACCAATGATAATGTTATATTAAAGACTACGGACTAAAATTTCTCTCAATATTAACTAGCATTCAAAAAGGATAACAACGTTGGAAAAAATATTTAAAGTGTTTCAAAATGTCTTTCATTTTTTTATATATATTATCTAATTTTATTTATTTATTTATTTTCTTTTTTTTTCTAATTTTATTTTATTTTTAGTTATAGATTTTTATTTTATTTATTTTTTTTCTCTAATTTTATTTTATTTTTAAACTTTACATAATTGTATTAGTTTTGCCAAATATCAAAATGAATCCGCCACAGGTATACATGTGTTCCCTATCCTGAACCCTCCTCCCTCCTCCCTCCCCATACCATCCTTCTGGGTCGTCCCCCGTGCACAAGCATCCAGTATCGTGCATCGAACCTGGACTGGCAACTCGTTTCTTACATGGTATTCTACATGTTTCAATGTCACTCTCCCAAATCTTCCCACCCTCTC
>NW_011484044.1:319-1225 GCF_000754665.1 Bison bison bison | reverse complement strand
TTTATTTCTTTTTCTGCTCTGATTGCTGTGGCCAAAACTTCCAAAACTATGTTGAATAGTAATGGTGAAAGTGGACACCCTTGTCTTGTTCCTGACTTTAGAGGAAATGCTTTCAATTTTTCACCATTGAGGATAATGTTTGCTGTGGGTTTGTCATATATAGCTTTCATTAGACCAAAGATAGAAGACAAAGTTTATGACAAATTCTGCGTAAAAAGCAAGAAATTAAATGACATATTCTAGGCTTTTTAAATTAAGAATAGCATCTCTCCATAGAATTATATCTGAATTTTATTAATTTTTACAACAAATTCTATGCTTCATTTTTAATTGAGAAAATGATACTTTATTTTATTAGATTTGTGCACTAAAAAAATTAACATTGATGTTTGATCCATATTTTACATGGCTGTTACTGCCACTGAGGAGTGATTACTATTTAGGCAAACTGTGTTTAATCATATTTGCAACCATGAACTCTGTCCTTGTGAGAGTACACATTCAAAAAGTGCTAATAGAGTGAGTGAATGAAAGAGTAATGAGTGGATAGGTTAAAGAACCATTGGTGAAGAGATGCTCCATTAATGTCACAAGTATACCAGATCATACTCACCCCACTAGTCTCTTTACAGCCCCTCTTACATCTCTGTTTCTGAGGGTGTAGATTAGAGGGTTGAGGCTAGGTGTGACAACAGTATAGAAGAGGGCAATGAACTTGCCCTGATCTTGAGAATTTCCTGATGGTGGCTGGATGTATATGCACATGGCTGGGATGAAAAAAAGGGTACGACCATAAGATGGGCTCCACACGTCCCAAAGACCTTCTGGAGTCCAGTTGTCGACTGCATCCTCAGCACTGCCCGGGCAAGTGGCACCATAGGAGCTGAGAATGAGGATGAGAGGTAT
>NW_011484044.1:0-219 GCF_000754665.1 Bison bison bison | reverse complement strand
AGTTTCTTTAGATAGATATATTCCTAAGTATTTTATTCTTTCTGTTGCAATGGTGAATGGAATTGTTTCTTTAATTTCTTTTTCTGTTTTCTCATTATTAGTGTATAGGAATGCAAGGGATTTCTGTGTGTTGATTTTATATCCTGCAACTTTATTATAGTCATTGATTATTTCTAGTAATTTTCTGGTGGAATCTTTAGGGTTTTCTATGTAGAGGAT
>NW_011484043.1:20005-20837 GCF_000754665.1 Bison bison bison | reverse complement strand
AGTAAGCGTCTTTTAATTTCATGGCTGCAGTCACCATCTGCAGTGATTTTGGAGCCCAAAAAATTAAAAGTCTGACACTGTTTCCACTGTTTCCCCATCTATTTCCCATGAAGTGATGGGACCAGATGCCATGATCTTAGTTTTCTGAATGTTGAGCTTTAAGCCAATTTTTTCACTCTCCTCTTTCACTTTAATCAAGAGGCTTTTTAGTTCCTCTTCACTTTCGGCCATATGAGTGGTGTCATCTGCATATCTGAGGTTATTGATATTTCTCCCAGCAATCTTGATTCCAGCTTGTGCTTCTTCCAGCCTAGCATTTCTCATGATGTACTCTGCATATAAGTTAAATAAGCAGGGTGACAATATACAGCCTTGATGTACTCCTTTCCCTATTTGGAACCAGTCTGTTGTTCCATGTCCAGTTCTAACTGTTCTAACTTCTTGACCTGCATATAGGTTTCTCAAGAGGCAGATCAGGTGGTCTGGTATTCCCATCTCTTTCAGAGTTTTCCACAGTTTATTGTGATCCACACAGTCAAAGGCTTTGGCAGAGTCAATAAAGCAGAAATAGATGTTTTTCTGGAACTCTCTTGCTTTTTCCATCATCCAGCGGATGTTGGCAATTTGATCTCTAGTTCCTCTGCCTTTTCTAAAACCAGCTTGAACATCAGGAAGTTCACGGTTCACATATTGCTGAAGCCTGGCTTGGAGAATTTTGAGCATTACTTTACTAGAGTGTTCGATGAGTGCAATTGTGGGGTACTTTGATCATTCTTTGGCATTGCCTTTCTTTGGGATTGGAATGAAAACTGATGTTTTCCAGTCCTGTGGC
>NW_011484043.1:15092-16438 GCF_000754665.1 Bison bison bison | reverse complement strand
TGTCCGACGACAGAGGATGAGATGGTTGGTATGGCATCACCGACACAATGAGTTTGAATAAACTCTGGGAGTTGGTGATGGACAGGGAGGCCTGGCATGCTGCAGTCCACGGGGTCACAAAGAGTCGGACATGACTGAGCAACTGAACCAAACTGTACCTGGAGTCCTGCTGATGAGGCTGAAGTAATTCAGAGGCCTGGAAACTGAAACCTGGTCTGGTGGCCAGGTTGAGGTTGGGTAGGGGTTGATGTGGACTGGGGCTGGATGTGGGGTACTAGCTGAACCCACGAATATTCCTGCAATTGGAATTAATTCAAACAGTTTAAGTAAACAAGAACTGGTTTTGTGTAGGGATGACAAGCTAGAATGCGAAACACACAACTCTTAGAAAGGGCTACTTCATACTAACACTTTTAAGGAGAAAAATGGCTTGACATTCCACTTCTTCAAGGATCAAGCTTATTAGTCACTGCAGTGGCCCAGCAAAAGTGCACCCTGAGGGGAATGCAGGATTGAGAAAAGCAGGCACCATACTGTGCTTTGGACATTCTGGCCTTGGTATTTCAGGAAGGGTCTCTTGGGTCCATCCACCTCTTCAGCAAGTCTAGAGAAGTTTTGGGAAGTCTCTCCTGGTTTTCAGATCTCCCAGTTATTGGTTGATGACCCCAGTTTTGTTTGGCAGTGTATTAACATACATAACACCCAGTTAAAAGACACTGAGTAGAACTTCCCTGGTGGTCCGGTGGTAAATAATCTACCTGCCAATGCATAGGACCCGGGTTTGATCCCTGGTGTGAGAGGATACCACATGCCTCGTAGAAACTAAGCCTGTGGAACACAAGTACTGAGCCTTTGCTCTAAAGCCTGTGCTCTGCAACAATAGTAACCCCAGCAATGAGAAGCCTGTACGGAAGTTACTAGAAAGTCACTTCTGCTTGCTGCAACTAGAAAATTCCATGTACAGCAAAAAAGGGCTCAGCATAGCCAAAAAACAGACATTGAGTCCTCTGGACTCACCAAAAGAAGCATCAAAATGCCAGTCTCCAACCATACCCCAGCCAAGTTTATGTGGACAATTCATAGCCCCATTGCTGCAAAAAGAGAAATAAGCCAGCACAATGAAGACTTCAGTTCAGTTCAGATCATTCACTCAGTCGTGTCCAACTCTTTGCGACCCAATGAATTGCAGCACCCCAGGCCTCCCTGTCCATCACCAACTCCCGGAGTTCACTCAGACTCATGTCCATCGGAGTCAGTGATGCCATCCAGCCATCTCATCCTCTGTCATCCCCTTCTCCTCCTGCCCCCAATCGCTCCCAGCATCAGAGTCTTTTCCAATGAGTCAA
>NW_011484043.1:7942-11880 GCF_000754665.1 Bison bison bison | reverse complement strand
GCAGCCTGGCACTTTCAGCCGCTGCCCCTGACCTCAGACGTGGGGTAACTCCTCTTGGCCGCCGCCCTTCGGGCATGGGGTCCTCCCGGCTTCTGCCCCTGACCTCGGACGTGGGGTAGCTCCTCTTGGCTGCACTTAGTGCGCGGGTCGCAGCCGCAATGAAGACTTAGCATAGCCAAAAATAAATTTTAAAGATTATAAAGAGAGAAACATACTTTTAATGAGAAATGCATACTTCTTTATAAAAGTTTCTGTTCCAGGCTTATGATGACAAAACTTCAAATACTTATATGAGAAAAACTTGTTTATACAAAATATATAATACTTAAGTCAATTCTTCAATGTAATGGAATGTCAAATTACTATATGATCACTTGATGGTAATTAGGCAATTTACTTCTTGTTGAAAAATTGTAATATATTTTCTTTTATTTTTTGTTGTCTGTTTCTGAAAGATATGTCAGTTGTGAACAACAAAGCACATTGTAAAATATAAAGCCTTAAGAAAACATTAGAATTTATTTTCACCAAAATTATCAACTTTGCACTATTTAAAAATATTTCTATGTGTATTATCCAACTGAACTCAAGTCCTAAAGGAACTGTCTTCTTTACATTTACAGGGCACCTACTATGTTCCTTGTCATTGTCTACGAGCATTTTAATGTTACAAAAGCCTCAAAATAACCCACTGACTTATGTATTTTTTAGTGTAAGGCAGGAAAGAAATGCAAATTAAACATTAAATCTGGGTCATAACATGTGGATAGAACAAGTAACGTTAAGGAAAAACTATTGAGAAAAACAAAAGGAATAGGATGGAATAGGATTTAAGAGATTAGCACTGAAACATATATATTACCATATGTAAAGAGCCAGTGGGAGTTTGATATATGAGTGAGTGCTCTGGGACAATCTGGAGGAATATGGTGGTGAGAGAGGTGAGAGAGGGTTCAGGAGGGAGGGGACATATGTACACCTGTGGCCTGTTTATGTTGATGTACAGCAAAAACCATCACAATGTTGTAAAAAAAAAAAAAAAAAGTTAAGTGATGGTGAGTTAGGCCTGAACACAGAATCAAAGCTTTCCCACACCTAACACATTCGTGTAGTTTTCCTCCAGTTTGAATTTTCTGAGGGTCAAAAAGTTGATATATTTTACCGCATTCTCTATATGTGTAAGTTTTCACTGCAGTATGGATTCTCAGATCTGCAACATCATTCCTTGTGACTGAAGGGTTTGCCAAATAATAACATTTACGTGGTTTCTCTCCTGTATGAACTGCCATGCTGAACATGCATTAGAAATTCTGACACATTCATTTCACTTGTATGTTTTCTATACAGTATGAATTCTCTGAATTATAAGGCCTGAACACTGACTAAAGGCTTTGTCACACTCATGACATTTGCACTAAAATGTTCCTCACAACTGTCACATTTCTAATGTTTCTCTGTAGTATGAATTCTCCGATGGTTTCTAAGTTCATCATTTCAAGTAGAGCACCGGCCATATACATCATATTTATATGGTTTCTCTCCTGTCTGAACTGCTTGATGATGAGTTATGGATGACTGTGCCTAAAAGGTTTGTCACACTTTTTATATTTGTAAGGTTCTCTCCAGTATGAATTCTCTGATGAACTGCAAGGTTTGCATTCACACTGAAAGCCCTGCCACATATACCTCATTTATATGGTTTCTCTCCAGTATGAACTCTCTGATGAACAGCAAGGCTTCCAGTACGACTAAATGCCTTGCCACACACATCACATTTATTAGGTTTCTCTCTAGTATGAATTCTCCGATGAAGTCCAAGTTTCGCAGTCTGATTAAAGGCCTTGCCACATACATCACATTTATATGGTTTCTCTCCAGTATGAATACTCTGATGAACAACTAGGTTTGAACTTACTCTGAAAGCCTTGCCACATATATCACATTTATATGGTTTCTCTCCAGTATGAAGTCTCCGATGAACAGTATGGTTTGCAGTATGACTAAATGCCTTGTCACATACATTGCATTTGTATGGCTTCTCTCCAGTATGAATTCTCTGATGAAGTTCAAGTTTTGTAGTTTGATTAAAGGCCTTGCTACATACATCACATTTATATGGTTTCTCTCCAATATTAATTTTCTGGTGAACTGCAAGGCCTGTAGTTTGAGTACAGACCTTGCCACACACATCACATTTATATGATTTCTCTCCAGTATGAACACTCTGATGAACAGCAAGGTTTGAACTTACTCTGAAAGCCTTGCCACAGATATCACATTTATATGGTTTCTCTCCAGTATGAAGTCTCCAATGAACAGTAAGGTTTCCAGTACGACTAAACGCCTTCCCACATGCATCACATTTATATGGTTTCCTCCAGTATGAACTCTCTGATGAACACCAATGCTTGAACCTACACTTAAAGCCTTGGCACATATACTACAATTACATGGTTTCTCTCTAGTATGAACTCTCCGACGAACAGCAAGGTTTCCAGTACTACTAAACGCCTTGCCACACACATTACATTTATGGTTTCTCTCCAGTATGAACTCTCTGATGAACAGCAAGGTTTCCAGTACAACTAAACGTCTTGCCACACACATCACATTTATATGGTTTCTCTCCAGTATGAATTCTCTGATGAAGTCCAAGTTTTGCAGTCTGATTAAATGCCTTGTCACATACATCACATTTATATGGTTTCTCTCCTGTATGAGTTCTCTGATGAACTTCAAGTTGTGAGTTTTTCGTAAAACATTGGCCACATACATCACATTTATATGGTTTCTCTCCAGTATGAATCCTGCAATAAACTGCAAGGTTTGCAGTTTGACTAAAGGCCCTGCCACATATATCACATTTATATGGTTTCTCTCCAGAATGGAATCTCTGATGAACTTCAAGCTTTGCAGCTTGATTAAAGGCCTTGCCACATACATTACATTTATGTGGTTTCTCTCCAGTATGAATTGAGTTCTGAGTCCTGAAGAAAGGGTATGTCACACTCATTACATTTTTAAGGTCTTTTCTTTTGTGTTTCATGGTCAGTTCTGAGGGATGCATAACAGCATTCTCATGTTTATGAGAAAAGCCTTTGCAGACATTACGAGTTCTCTGAGGTGATACACCTGAGGCGCTGACGTTTGTCACAACTTGACTACATTCAAAAATTATCCCTTCACACTGTACCATCTGCAATTCATCCTGAAAGCTTGATCCGTGCCTTTCAAAAGGTCTATTTCCTGCATCACTTCTACTATGATGATCTCTTCCATCAATGAGGTTTTTGTTATGGGATGTAGACAATCCTTTGTCATTTCTTTCATCATCTGTCCACAAACAATCAAAGTCATGTATATTTTTCTGGATCTTCCTGAGGCGAAAATCTTTGATTTCAAGGCTTTCAGCTCTTCCAAACATCACTCTTTGAAAAATTTCCCCTTTACCACTGTTTGCTTTTGCCTGTAATTTCTTGATCATATGTATATGAGACATATCTACAAGACGTAAAGAACCATAGGTATTCTATTAGCTACAATTCATAAATAAATTATTTCTTGTCAAACACATGATATTATATCAAAAGTCATATCCATCCTGAACAGAATTACGAATCTTCACAATGATGATCTTAAAACTATAGAACACTAAAAGAATAGAACTCTTTAAAAAAGAGTGATCATATGTAATTTAAATTAACTTTAGGGTACTGTAGTTTCAAACACAATCAGAAAACATTCATTTTATGCAAACTCATGTCAGTTCACAAAGAAAACCTATTTTCCCACCATGACCTCAAAGCTCATCCTACTTTGTACTAAACACACTGCTGTCTCATAATTGAGGAGAAACTAATGGTATATTGTACACACTTTATGCATACTTATACATATTTAAATGGTAAAGAACATACAGGACTAGAGAGGTGACTCAG
>NW_011484043.1:2039-7001 GCF_000754665.1 Bison bison bison | reverse complement strand
CTACCGCTACTGCTGCTAAGTCACTTCAGTCATGTCCGACTTTGTGTGACCCCAGTTCACTGGCTCCAAGATATGTGTAAATGGATCTCAGGAGTTTGGAGGCATTCCCTCCTCCAGTTCCCTGGCTGTCTATAAAAGGGCGAGTCTGCCACAGTCTCTCCTCCAGTGCCCTTCTGTCCACACAGGGCACCCTGGGTTGGTCTGGGTACCTGTAGGCCTTGTGGTCCATCATGACCAGCTTGGCCTGCAAAGGCTGACCTCCCCTCTGGTGGTCTCTGAGTGGACAAAGCTACAACCATCATTTCAGCCCTTTGTGTATTTCTTTGGGAGTGTTCAGCCTTTTCAACCACATTCCTATTATCAAAAACTGAATAAGCCACTTGGAGCAAATCGCTCAGAGGGGTCTGAGGACTAGCAGTTGCTTTTTGAATCTCGCTCCTGATGTCTGTGGCAGGGTGGGCTATGAAATGCATAGCCAAAAGGGCCTGTCCTTCGAGGGAGAAGGGATCCACACTCCTATATATATATTTTGTCTATGCTCTGTCTTTGTTGCTGTGTGAGCTTTCTCAGCATGGGCTTCTCACTGCAGTGGCTTCTCTTGTTTCAGAGCGCAGGCTCAAGGGCCTGGGCTTCAGTAGTTTCAGCTCCCGGGCTTAATTGCTCCATCAAACATGGGATCTCCCTGGATCAGAGATAGAGCCCATGTGTCCTGCATTGGCACGTGGATTCTTTCCCAGTGAGCCACCAGAAAAGCCCCTGCTATATTTTTTAAAAGCTTCTACCAACCTCTCTTGAAATGCTTTCCGATTTTCATCTCACCCCTGTTGTACTACCTGCACTTTTTCATAACGGACAGGTTTTACTGTAAGTGTTTTCATAACCTCTGTTAAACAATCATGTAGCCGCGGACCTGCCTCAGGGACAGTGGCAGTGCCCCCCACCCCGCGCATGGCCCGTTGGGCTTGGGCTGCCACTGGGTCAGCACGGACCCTACCTGCCTGTGGGAGAGTCTGCAAATTTCCCTTTGGATGAGACCAAAAGACCTCATTAACTGGGAAAACTCCATCCTGGAAAGTTCAGGGTTCTCAGCAAAATGTATCAATTTATCTTCTGCTGACTATGGACAAGGAGATGGACAAGGAGAAAGGCAGAGAAAGATGGACATGGAGAAAGGCGCTCCTCACAGAGGCGGAGCCGTGGGGCAATTGGTCCGTAACTTACACGCTGCAGGTGCTGTCTGGGCTGAGATTTGGCCCTTGGGCAACTCGGGGTACAGAGAAGGAGCTCCTGAATATAGTGGGCAGTCTCCTCACCCTTGGGTGCCCTTGACTCTGGGCTAGTGGCCTTGACTGGAACCCCGGCCGAGACAGTCCTTGCCATTCCCATCCCTCGAGCAGTAGTTAGCTATCCAGAAGTTACGTTCCTGTGTCGCACTTCACTGTGCAGTTTAATCAGGACTTATGCTTACAGCTTTGGATGTTATCCCTTCCGAGTAGTCTCTCAGCCAGGTGTGAATGGCTGAGAAACTGTCCCAAAGGAATAGTACAGAGTATGTGTCCAGTGGCATTGACAGGGAGCTTTCAGGAACTGGTCTGGCTGCAAATTGGAAGTAAAGGGTCAGGGGAGGAGGGTAAATCCTGGAAGTTGATTCCCTTCAGTATCCTTGTGCAGGATGTTGAGAATACCTCATAAGAGGCATTTATCCAGGCTGGACACAGTCCTTTAAATGATGTGTGTGTGTGTGTGTGTGTGTGTTTAGAACATATAATCCCCTGGTTATAGATTATGGGTATCTGATCTGCATCCAAGGATAGCTTACACTACTGAGCTTCAGACCCAAGCGTAGAATATCTTCCTAACAACTCAATTAAACTTACAATAATATGACAAAAGTGCTATTTAAAAAGTGAGTTTTAGACAGTAGATACTGATCTCAGCCAAACTAAAATTTAATATCTATTAAAACATAATTCCTTTCTTCTTAAATCACCCTCATTTGTCCCAAACATAGCCAAGTTAAGATTAATTTGTTTGTAAAATGAGTCTGGTAAATTGATAACATAGGCTTGTAAAATTTGTCCAGGATAGTGAGTGTCTTGATCACTAAAAATGGTACAAAGTATACCCCAAGTGAAAAACACATTTCAAAAATATTTGTTTATTTAATTTTGGCTGTGCTGAGTCTGTGTTGCTGCTCGGACTTTCTGTATTTGCAGCAAGCAGGGGCTACTGTTTGCTGAGGTGCACTGGCTTCTCACTGTGCTGGCTTCTCTTTTGCAGAGCACGGGCTCTAGGGCACGTGGGCTTCAGTAGTCGTGGCTTCCAGGCTTTAGAGCACAGGCTCGGTAGTTGGGTCGCATGGGCTTAGTTGCTCCACAGCATGTGGGATCTTCCCAGATCAGGGATCGAACCCACGTCTCCTGCATTGGTAAGGGGATTCTTTACTGCTGAGCCTCCGGGAAAGCCATGAGTTAATTTTCTTGCTGACAAACTTTACAACAAATATACTTACTGACTTTGAGTAAACCTGGGTACCATAAAAACGTTGTGCTTAATAGTGATGTGTCTGAATGACATGTCTCTATTAAATAACAAGCAAACAACAAACTTTAATGCCAGATGTTAATTTAATACTAAATGTTTCTTGGGTCATCTGAATCCAAAATCCATTTAGCTTAGTTTCTGTTACATTTAGACATGTTTAATTTGTAAGCACTTTTTAAAAAGACAGTTAAATAGAGCTCACCTACAAATTAACCTGAGCAATACATATATCCCAATAGAGATCTCATAGTTTCATTTTAAAACTTAGTCACAAAACAGGCATTGCAATGCAAAACTTACCAGCTTAGAGATATTTGAGGACTTCCCTGGTGGCCCAGTAACTAAGACTCCATGCTTCCAATGCAGTGGGCCCAGGTTCCATTCCTGGACCGGAAACTAAATCCCATTTGCCACAACTAAGAGTCATTGCAGCCAAATAAATAATAAATAAGTATTTATCTTTTAAAAATACATAAATAACAGGTAGAATACCTAAATTTACAGACTTGAGTTTTAACAGGGTTAGACTTAGAACATAGGAGAAAAATCCCCAAATTAAGAAGAATGTCGATTTTCAGATTCTGTGAGCAGCACTCAGACAGTAAAATTTCTTCCTCCTCACATACCATCTACCCTGTCTCCTGCGCTAGCAACAAGATCCTTTCTGTGTCTCTACACATCTATACCCTATTTCTATGGCAGCCTGTGCTGACTGAAAAAAATATATATATATAGGACACTTGTGAGACTTACAAGCAGAGGGGGAGAGGGTGCTGCCCAGAGTAATTAGTGGGCTATAGTTTTATAATAAAAGGAGAAGTGGGGAGGGGGAGAGTGTCCTTCTCTCTCTCTTCTGCTTCCTCTTCTTGAGTTGTTGTTCAGTTGCTCAAGTTGTGTCCAACTCTTTGTGACCCCATGGACTGCAGCACACCAGGATCCCCTGTCCTTCACATCTCCCAGAGCTTGCTCAAACTCATGTCCACTGAGTCAGTGATGCCATCCAACCATCTCATCCTCTGTCCCCTTCTCCTGCCTTCAATCTTTCCCAGCATCAGGGTCTTTTCTAATGAGTCACTTCTTTGCATCAGGTGGCCAAAATATTGAAGCTTCAGCTTCAGTCCTTCCAATGAATATTCCAGGTTGATCTGCTTTAGGATTGACTGCTTTGATCGCCTTGCCATCCTAGGGACTCTCAAGCATCTTCCCAACACCATCACTCAAAAGCATCAATTCCTCAACACTCAGCCTTCCTTATGGTCCAACTCTCACATCTATACATGAATCCTGGAAAAACCATAGCTTTGTGGGCAAAGTAATGTCTCTGCTTTTCAATATGCTATCTAGGTTGGTCATAACTTTCCTTCCAAGGAGTAAGCATCTTTTAATTTCATGGTTGCAGTCACCATCTGCAGTGATTTTGGAGCCTAAGAAAATAAAGTCTCTCACTGTTTCCATTGTTTCCCCATCTATTTGCCATGAAGTGATGGGACCAGATGCCGTGATCTTAGTTTTTTGAATGTTGAATTTTAAGCCAGTTTTTCCACTCTCTTCTTTCACTTCAGTTCCTCTTCACTTTCTGCATTAAGGGTGCTATCATCTGCATATCTGAGGTTATTGATATTTCTCCTAGCAATCTTGATTCCAGCTGGTGCTTCATCCAGCCTAGCATTTTGCATGATGTATTCTGAAGCTAAGTTAAATAAGCAGAGTGACAATATACAGCCTTGACGTACTTCTTTGTACTCCATTCCCAATTTGGAACCAGTCCATTGTTCCATGTTTGGTTCTGACTGTTGCTTCTTGACCTGCATACAGGTTTCTTGGGAAGCAGGTAAAGTGGTCTGGTATTCCCATCTCTTTAAGAATCTTCCAAAATTTGTTGTGATCCACACAGTAAAAGGCTTTAGCGTAATCAGTGAAACAGAAGTAGATGTTTTTCTGACATTCTCTTGATTTTTGGATGTTAGAAATTTGATCTCTGGTTCCTCTGCCTTTTCTAAATCCAGCTTGAATGTCTGGAAGTTCTTGGTTCGTGTACTGTTGAAGCCTAGCTTGGAGAATTTTGAGCATTATTTTGCTAGCATCAACACTATGAAAAGGCAAAAAGATACGACACTGAAAGATGAACTCCCCAGGTTGGTAGATGCCCAGTGTGCTACTGGAGGTAAGCAGACAAATAGCTCCAAAAGGTGTGAAAAGTCTGAGCCAAAGCAAAAACAAGCCCCAGTTATGGATGTCTCTCGTGGTGGAAGTAACGTCCGAAGTTGTAAATAACAGTATTGTGTAGGAACCTGGAATGGTAGGTCCATGAATAAAGGTAAATTCAGATCAGATCAGATCAGATCAGTCGCTCAGTCGTGTCTGACTCTTTGTGACCCCATGAATCGCAGCACGTCAGGCCTCCCTGTCCATCACCAA
>NW_011484043.1:0-641 GCF_000754665.1 Bison bison bison | reverse complement strand
ATGATTTTCTGGGTCGTGAAGATCTTTTTTGTACAGTTCTTCTGTGTATTCTTGCCATCTCTTCTTAATATCTTCTGCTTCTGTTAGGTCCATACCATTTCTGTCCTTTATCGAGCCCATCTTTGCATGAAAATTGGAAGTGATCAAACAGGAGATGGCAAGAGTGAACATCAACTGTCTAGGAATCAGTGACCTAAAATGGACCAGAATGGGTGAATTTAATTCAGTTGACTATTATATTTACTACTATTGGCAAAAATCCCTTAGAAGAAATGGAGTGGCTATCATAGTCAACAAAAGAGTCCAAAATGCAGTACTTGGATGCAATCTCAAAAACTACAGAATGATCTCTGTTCATTTTCAAGGCAAACCATTCAATATCACAGTAATCCAAGTCTACACCCCAGCCACTAATGCCAAAGAAGCTGAAGTTGAACAGTTCTATGAAGAACTACAGATTTCATAGAACTAATACCAAAAAAGGATGTCCTTTTCATCATAGGGGACTGGAATGCAAAAGTAGGAAGTCAAGAGATACCTGGAGTAACAGGCAAGTTTGGCCTTGGAGTACTGAATGAAGCAGGGCAAAGCTAACGATTTTGTTAAGAGAACACACTGGTCATAGCAAACGCCTGTCAACT
>NW_011484042.1:13962-16112 GCF_000754665.1 Bison bison bison | reverse complement strand
TGATTCATGGGGTCACAAAGAGTTGGACACGACTGAGTGACTGATCTGATCTGATAACATAATTATTTATATTTTCATGACTCCTCTTGTAAGGTTTTACATTTAACATTCATTCTTTCAAAAATCATTGATTCCTATGTGTCAGGCCCATAAACTAGAATCTGGGGACAGAAAGATTAATAGTACTACTGGAGAAACACATACCCCCATCCTGACATTTCCATAAGAAGGGATTTCAAATCCTTTTTGGGCCTCTTTCCTCACCCTTAATCACTGTAGCTGGCAATCAGGGATGACTTGTTTTACAGCTAAATTTGGAAATAGTAACTAGGAATGCATAAACTGTACCTTTCTTTTGCTGTGTACAGTTGATTTGTTCTCCAGAGCCAGTTCTTCTCGGCTCTTCCTTAATTCTTACCTGACTAATGCTTTCATGAATTGTAGGCATGCCTGGCCCTGGAGTGACTATGACAGGATGAGTGAATCTGCCTAATTTTAGGGTCCATGTAGCATGTTCGTTTGTCTCTTGCAGTACGTGACATCTTCCAACTTAGCCACTGTCAGTAATAAAAGAAATAGTTTGGCCAAGAATTTTATTATTTGTTTTATCCTCAATGTTTTCAGAGCCAGAGTGGAGAATATGAGTGCTCTTTATGAGAGGCTGTCTCCAGTATCTCAACAAATAAGAAATGGTTCTTGCCTTTATAATTCAATTGGGTAGACAAAAACAAAAAAATAATAAAATAGATGATAAGTACACAGTGTACTTAACATCTGTTTTATTATTTTTACAAATATAAAAATTATAATATAATTATAAATTATATAATGTTAAACATATAATTATATATCATATGATATATGTTTTATTATTTATATATATACATAAAATTGGGCTTCCCTTGTGGCTCAAAAGCTAAAGAATCTGCTTGCAATGCAGGAGACTTGGGTTGGATCCCTGGGTCAGGAAGATCCCCTGGAGAATGAAATGGCAACCCATTCCAGTATTCTTGCCTGGAGAATTCCATGGACAGAGGAGCCTTATGGGCTACACAATTATAGTGTGATTACATTACACACACACACACACACACACATATATATGTATATATATATATAATTAAAGTGTGTTATGTGTGTGGAGGCCTGGGTTTATGTGGGGACTATAATTACAAGTTTGATACTGCTGGAAATTAACAGTGTGAGGTAGGAAATGGTGTAATAAGATAAGACTGGAGTTCTAGGCAGGGTCTTGTATGCTATCTCAAGAAGCTTACACACTATTTTGACAGGGATGATAAAATACTGAATGATTTAAGAATGGAAGTGACCTGATAAGATTTGTTCATGGCACCTGGAGGTATATATTAATATAATGGATTACATATGGAGAAGAGTACAGATAGGGAGACCATTTAAGAAACTGTTGGCAGTAGTACAGGCAAAAACTAAAAAGAATTCAGATTAAGAAATAATAGAATTGAAAAGACAAAAAGGAAATGATTTAGAAAATGTTTATGAAATAAAATCAACAGGATTTGATCATTGAAAAACTGTGTTGATGATGGGGAATGAGAAATCCAGGGTGATACTCTATTCTCTAAGTTTTGTAAATGCATTTACTATAGTGTCATCAACTAAAAAAATTAAAAAGGAGGAAATACCTGGACAATGATAATGATTTTAACTTGCAAAATGTGAGAATTTGATATGTCAATGGGAAATCTAGGCTTGAAATATCTCCAAATTCCTAGATAAATGATTCCAAAAGTCTGAGAGGAAGTTATAGTTAGAAACTTATAAGTATAAGTTATAAGGACTAGAAAGATAAGGACTAGATAAAATCAAATGTAAAGTGTATAGTGTAAGTATTAGATCAAGGATGAGACTCTCACTGAAATCACAATTTAACAGCACATGTTTGAAGATAAGCCCATTAGGGAGACAGACGAAAAGTAATCAAGAAAACACAGTGCCATGGAAGCCAAGGGAGTATATGCTACTGCTGCTAAGTCACTTCAGTCGTGTCTGACTCTGTGCGACTCCATAGACAGCAGCCCACCAGGCTCCCCCGTCCCTGAGATTCTACAGGCAAGAACACTGGAGTGGGTTGCCATTTCCTTCTCCAATGCAGGAAAGTGAAAAGTGAA
>NW_011484042.1:10361-11483 GCF_000754665.1 Bison bison bison | reverse complement strand
ATATTTATATGATACACATATGTGTGTGTGTAAACTAGGTATGTATATATATACTTTTTTCTGTGCTAGAAGATAAGGCCCAATGAGGAGAAGGACTATGTTTTGATTTCTGCTGGGCTTACCAGCATCTCTAAAAGTGCGTTGACACATATAAATCAATAAATACTGGTTAAATGTGTAACTTAACAATATACATGGCAATATACAAAAATACACATTAAAATTATTGTCTCCTCTGGGGGGAAAAAATTACAAAAATGCACACTAATATTTAAAAGATGATATATGTTTTAAAGAATTATGGAAATTAAGTCCTTCAAATTTTGGTCATTACTTTTATGTTAGATTAGTAGCACAATACTTGTCACAATGTGTACATAGTAAAGATAAATGTTAGCTATTTTATCTCTTAGAGGTTTCTTATTTTGCATGTCTTTATTATAGTACTTATCACATAATATTGTAAATATTAGTTGCAGCATTTAAGAATACAGATATAGTCTTAAATATTCATGACTGTTCAGTTCAGTTCAGCCACTCAGTCATGTCTGTTTCTTTGTGACCTTATGGATGGCAGCATGCCAGGCTTCCCTGTCCATCATCAACTCCTGGAGCTTGATCAAACTCATGTCCATTGAGTTGGTGATGTCATCCAATCATCTCATCCTCTGTCATCCTCTTCTCCTCCTGCCTTCAATCTTTCCCAGCACCAGGGTCTTTTTCAATGAGTCGATTCTTCGCATTAGGTGGCCAAAGTATTGGAACATCAGCTTCAGCATCAGTACTTCCAACGAATATTCAGGACTGATTTCCTTCAGGATTGACTAGTTTGATTTCCTTGCAGTCCAAGGGATATAGAACAGTCTTTTGGACTCTGTGGGAGAGGGAGAAGGTGGGATGATTTGGGGGAATGGCATTGAAACATATATAGTATCATATAAGAAACCAGTCGTCAGTCCAAGCTCGATGCATGATACAGGATGCTCAGGGCTGGTGCACTGGGATGACCCGGAGGGATGGTAGGGGGAGGGAGGTAGGAGTGGGGTTCAGGATGGGGAACATGTGTATGCCCGTGGCGGATTCATGTTGATGTGTGGCAGAACCAATACAATATTGTAAAAT
>NW_011484042.1:8129-10261 GCF_000754665.1 Bison bison bison | reverse complement strand
TTTGCCATGAAATGATGGGACTGGATGCCATGATCTTAGTTTTCTGAATGTTGAGCTTTAAGCCAACTTGTTCACTCTCCAATTTCACTTTCATCAAGAGTCTCTTTAGTTCTTCTTTGCTTTCTGCCATATGGGTTGTGTCATCTTCATTTCTGCGGTTATTGATATATCTCCCAGGAATCTTGATTCCAGCTTATGCTTCATCCAGTCTGGCATTTCATATGATGTACTCTGCATATAAATTAAATAAGCAGGGTGACAATATACAGCTTTGATGTAGTCCTTTCCCTATTTGGAACCAGTCTGTTGTTCCATGTTCAGTTCTAACTGTTGCTTCTTGATCTGCATACAGATTTCTCAGGAGGCTGGTCAGGTGGTCTCATATTCCCAAATTTTGAAGACTTTTCCAGTTTGTTGTGATCCAACACACGACTATTGGATTTAACAGTTTTGCATTATTTTATGTAAGTACTTCTTTGGGGTTTCAAAGATCCAATAATCCTGAAAGAGTCATTTAAAAAAATGCCAAACTTCCCCCATCACTCTCAATATACATTTGAGACCAGCTTAGAGTTGTGACATTTGCCTAAGGTAAGAAAGCTGCTCAACTGCCCAAACTACTGTTGACTTAATAAGAAGCTATACATTTATGAGAATCATTTTTTTTTAAATGGACAGACTCTTGAGTATCTTCCAGTATTCATAAATTGGAGCAAGAGTATAGGCACCCATGTGTTCAAGCTCAAAAACTCTTCTAGTTTGAATCTTGGGTTATTGTGTATTTCCTAGCTTAAATTTAATGATAATAGTAATATTTCCAGCCCCTATAAAAATTAATATGCATTCATATCACTAAGATTTCTCCATGTTTTTTTGTTTGTTTGTTTTGTTTTCAAATGGAATCTGATTAGTAAGTCCCAAAACTACCACTCCAAAACTGCTAATTGAATATATACAGACTCAGATAAATGTGAAAAGTCAACAACACCCAGAGCTAATACTGACAGTCATCATAATGTCATATTTGGGGAAGGTTTTCTAGTACTGTCTTTTTATTTAACTTCCCTGGTAGCTCAGACTGTAAAGCGTCTACCTACAATGTGGGAGACTCGGGTTCAATCCCTGGGTCGGGAAGATCCTCTGGAGAAGGAAATGGCAACCCACTCCAGTACTCTTGCCTGGAAAATCCCATGGACGTAGGAGACTGGTAGGCTGCAGTCCACGGGGTCACACAGAGTTGGACACGACTGAAGCAACTTAGGAGCAGCAACAGAAATTGTGTAAATCTTGAAGAACATAACAGAAATAATTTTTCCTTCCTTGTAACTTTAACCTTCCATCAAAAATGTAGAATTTGTCCCATGCAGAAAATCATATTATCCATTCTTTAAGTTAAAATCAGCAGTTTTTAAGTTGGCCATAAAATGGTCTTATCTCCTTCCAACTCCAGAAAAACAAAACAAAATAAAACTTCTCTATATGGTAAAAAGTGAGAGGAACTAAGTTAGCACATTGTTTTCTGAGTGGTTTACACCTAGAAAGTTAAGTACCAAAACTAAATTAAAGACTGATAAAATCTGGTAGTAGTATATTTTTGAGATGAATGCTCTTCATACATTATGTTGAGTCAAAATTGGCTTCAAATTTGGGAAAGCCGCCTGATGCAAAAAGCTGACTCATTGGAAAAGACCCTAATGCTGGCAAAGATTGAAGGCAAGAGAATAAGTGGATGACAGAGGATGAGATGGTTGTTTGGCATCGTCAACTGAATGAACATGAGTTTGAGCAAGCTCCAGGAGATGGTGAAATACAGGGAAGCCTGGCATGCTGCAGTCCATGGAGTTGCAGAGAGTCGAACACAAAGTGATGGAACAACAATGTTGAGTCAGTGCCACTGAAATGGACAATAGATAGAGAGGTTTGTTAAGGTGTAATTCAGCAGAAATGTACTAGAATGCTGGGAAACACCAAGAAGTGGCTTAGGACTTTGTAGATCACTCAATAGAATGTATTTACAACATGGAAATGCAATAAAATGATTAAATGGAAAATAAATGTATACATAATATTTTGCTATATGTCATCACTCACCATTTAGAAAAGCTTAATTTACTCATTCAACATTTATTGAA
>NW_011484042.1:3454-5789 GCF_000754665.1 Bison bison bison | reverse complement strand
TCACTTCATGGCAAATAGATAGGGAAACAATGGAAACAGTGAGAGACTTTGTTTTTTTGGGCTCCAAAGTACCGCAGATGGTGTTTGCAGCCATGAGATTAAAAGACACTTACTCCTTGGAACTAAAGCTATGACCAACTTAGACAGCATGTTTAAAAGCAGAAATATTACTTTGCTGACAAAGGTCCATGAACATACAAAAATCTTATTTTAAAATAGGATGCTAATTTAAATTATACATCCTAATTATCAAATTATCAAGATTTTAAATGCTTATATATATACTTTGATTTGGGTAAACATACATATCATAAAGTTACCATTTTAAGCTTGTTTAGGATTATAATTCAGTGGCCTTAGTATATTCCAAATATTGTGCAATCATTACCACTATCCATTTTTCAGAATATTTTTATCATCTGGAACTGAATATCTGTACCCCTTAAACCATACTCATTCCCCTTCTTCACAGGTCCTGATCACCTCTATTCTACTCTCTGTCTCTATGAATTTGCCTATTCTAAGCACTTCAAAAAAGGCGCCTCATTCTAGGCACCTTATTTAACTTATATGCAGAGTAAATAATTTGAAATTCTGGGCTGGATAAAGCAGTAGTTGGAATCAAGATTCCTGGGAGAAATATCAATAACCTCAGATATACAGATGACAAAACCATATGGCAGAAAGTGAAAAGGAACTAAAGAGCCTCTTGATGAAAGTGAAAGAGGAGAGAGAAACAAGGTGGCATAAAATTCAACATTGAAAAAATGAAGATCATGGCATCTGGTCCCATCACTTCATGGCAAATAGATGAGGGAAACAATGGAAGGAGTGAGAAACTGTATTTTCTGGGGCTCTAAAATTACTGCAGATGGTGATGGCAGCCATAAAATTAAAACATATTTTCTCCTTGGAAGAAAAGCTATGACAAACCTAGACAGCATATTAAAAAGCAGAGACATTACTTTGACAAAAAAGGTCTGTCTAGTCAAAGCTATGTTTTTTACAGTAGTCATGTATGGATGTGAGATTTGGACCATAAAGAAAGCTGAGAACCAAAGAATTGATGCTTTTGAACTGTGGTGCTAGAGAAGGCTCTTGAAAGTCCCTCGGACTGCAAGGAGACAAACCAGTAAATCCTAAAGGAAATCAGTCCTGAATATTCATTGGAAGGACTGATGCTGAAGCTGAAACTCCAATATTTTGGTCACCTGATGGGAAGCACTGACACATTGGAAAAGACCATGATGCTAGGAAAGATTGAAGGCCAGAGGAGAAGCAGACAACAGAAGCTGAGATGGTTGGATGGCATCACACTTGATGGACATGAGTTTGAGCAGGCTTTGGGTGTTGGTGATGGACTGGGAAGCCTAGCTGCAATCCATGATGTTGCAAAGAGTTGGACACAACAGAGGCACTGAAGTGAATTGAACTGTTGCACCTCATATATCTAGAGTCATATAATATTTGTCCTTTTGTGCCTGGATTACTTTACTTAGCGTATTGTCTTCAATGTATCAGAATTTTATTCCTTTTTAAAGCTGAATAATAAATTGATGCTTTGTCTGTTATCTAAACTTTATTATTTCCATCCATCTACTAGTTTTTGATTTAGTGTGCTCTTTTTACTATAGTTCCTTAAGATGTAAAGGAATTAAAAAAAAAAAAGATGTAAAGGACTGATGCTGAAACTGGAACTCCAATTATTGGGCAACTTGATTTGTTTATTAGATTCATTTGATCTGTATTGTTGTTCAAGTCTTCTATCTCCTTACTGATCTTCTGTATGGTTGTTCTGTCCATAATTGAAAGTGGAGTATTATAGTGTCCAATTATTTGTGTGTTGCTATCTATTTCTCCTCTAAGTTCTCTCAGTTTGTTTCATGCTTTAGTGCTCTGGTTTTTGGTCCATACACTTATAATTGTTACATCATGATGCTGAATTAAATCTCTATCAATATATGAAGTCCTTCTTTGCACCATGACAGTTTTTGACTTAAACTCTATTTTTCATATTATTATAGCGAACAACCCCTGCTCTCCTTTGATTATTATTCACATGAAATATCTTTTTCTCTTCCAACATACTTACATCTTTAGCTCTACAGTGAGTTTCTTTTAGATAGTATATAGTTGTATCATTTTTTAATCCAATCTGTCAACTTGACTTTTATATTATACCCAATTTTTCTATTTTTTCTTTATGTCTTATAGCTTTTTGGTCTCCAATTATGTCATTTATAGCCTTTTATTCTATAAAATAATATTTTAAGTATCTTCTCATTTCCTTTTGTGTATTCTATAATTTTTTTTTGTTCTTACAATGAGGATTATC
>NW_011484042.1:274-671 GCF_000754665.1 Bison bison bison | reverse complement strand
TCACTATATTGATTCTTCTGATCCATGAACATGGTATATTTCTCCATCTATTTGTGTAATCATTGATTTCTTTCATCGGTGTTTTATAGTTTTCTATATATAGGTCTTTTGTTTCTTTAAGCATATTTATTCCTATTTTTTCCTTTTTGTGGCAATGGTGAATGGGATTGTGTCCTGAATTTCTCTTTATTTTTCCTCATTGTTAGTTTATAGGAATGCAATGTATTTATTTGTGTCACTTTCATATTCTACAGCTTTACTATATTCATTGATTAGCTTTAGTAACTTTCTGGTGGAGTCTTTAGGGTTTTCTATGTAGAGGATCATATCATCTGCAAACAGTGAGAGTTTTACTTCTTTTCCAATCTGGATTCCATTTATTTCTTTTTCTGCTCTG
>NW_011484042.1:0-174 GCF_000754665.1 Bison bison bison | reverse complement strand
TGGAAGGAAAGTTATGACCAGCCTAGATAGCCTATTCAAAAGCAGAGACATTACTTTGCCAACAATGGTCTGTCTAGTCAAGGTTATGGTTTTTCCAGTAGTCTTGTATGGATGTGAGAGTTGGACTGTGAAGAAAGCTGAGTGCCGAAGAATTGATGCTTTTGAACTCTGGTG
>NW_011484041.1:26106-29028 GCF_000754665.1 Bison bison bison | reverse complement strand
GAAAAAACATGGTCCACTGGAAAAGGGAATGGCAATCCATTTCAGTATTCTTGCCTTGAGAACCCCATGAACAGTATGAAAAGGCAAAAAGATAGGACACTGAAAGATTGCCAAGGTCCAGCCCCAGCTGATCCAGGGTATTCGAAGGGGAGACGGCGTCAGCGAATATTTACATATTCATCAAAGATATAAAGAGTAATAGAATGAGGATAGCTCAGTAGGAAAATTCAGTGGAAAAAAGAGGCTGAGTAGCTTGGTTTACGTGGAAAATCAATATAACCTGTGACACCAGGTTAGCTCTGACCACGGAGGCCACAGGTGCCCTCTCGAATAGCAGAAGGTGCCCCACCTTAGACACCTTCTCGAGTGGGTCTTAGAAGCCCAGGCAAATAAATGGTTGCAGAGGACCTCCGCGCTCCAGATGGAGACTCAGCTGGAAAATGAGGAGAAAAATGACATGGGGAGACCAAGCTTTGGTGAGCAAGGGCCGTAGCTTTATTTTCAACAGGGGTTTTTATACCCTAAGTTACACATAGAGGATAATAGGGGATGTAAAGCCAGCACTCTTTGATCCTTATCAAAAAGCCAGGGTTTCTTTCCTGCAAATTTATCGTATACTAATGGTTTAGGTGATTTACATCATCTTCTGGCCAGAAGGCCTATTAACATTTTATGACTCTTGACAAAGGTTTGTCAACCATAAGACTTATTTTCTCTAAGAGTAATTATTTTAAGGTTTGGCGCCATCTTCCAAAGGTGTTAGGTAAAATTGCATTCCTATAGGGCAGAGGTGTAATGGGTTTACAACAAAGGAAAGGATTTATTACCTTAAGGGGCTAAAGTTGCTAACACCAAGGCCACTACTTATTTTTTCTACATACCAACTATATTAATTAATACACATTCAAGGATACAATACAGGGGATGTGGAAACTTAGCAGCAAGCATTGGCTCATCAATGGAATCTTTTACTAGTTTTATTCTGACAGTTTCTAACTCTCTGAGAGGCTCTAAGCTATTTGAATATCTTAAGCTTCCCACGCCTCTCGAGGCTGGGAGACTGTAAACAATCGTATGCATAGCTGTAGGAGTCCAGGTAAACTTGTCAGGCGACTTAGAGAGCTATCTGAGGGGTTTGGATTTAAACACTCCTAATTGCCCAGGAACTTTATTAATTGGAGCTGTAAGTTAACTCTTTGACAGAGAGAGTGAGATGGTGGTGGGGGACAGCCCCCAGTAAAGTCAGAGGTGAGAGCACAAAGCAATAAAGTAGGCAGACTCTGTTTTTTGGGGGGTAGATGCTCGAGAATATCCAGGGGGACTCCTGAGGCTTGATTCTGCCTTTGAGTATGCCGAGCCTCCTTCCTCATGACCTTTGTCATGAGTGGAATGCCTCTCACTGGTTCCTGCCAAAAGATGAACTCCCCATCAGCAGGTCAGTAGGTGTCCAATATGCTACTAGAGATCGGTGGAGAAATAAATCCAGAAAGAATGAAGAGATGGAGCCAAGCAAAAACAACAACTAGCTGTGGATGTGACTGGTGATGGGAGTCAAGTCCAAGGCTGTAAAGAGCAATACTGCATAGGAACCTGGAATGTTAGGTCCATGAATCAAGGCAAATTGGAAGTGGTCAAGCAGGAGATGGCAAGAGTGAACATTGACATTTTAGGAATCAGTGAACTAAAATGGACTGGTTTGTGGTTTAGGCTGTAAGTCGTGTTCCATGCTTCTGACCCCATGGGCTATTTGTAGCTCGCCAGACTCCTCTGGTGATAGGATTTTCCAAGCAAGAATGCTGGAGTGGGTTGCCATTTCCTTCCTCAGGAGATCTTCCTGACCCAGGCATTGAACTCAGGTCTCCTGCATGGCAGGTAGATTCTTTACTGACTGAGCTACCAGGGAAGCCCCCAAATGGACTAGAATGGGCGAATTTAACTCAGTTGATTACTATGTCTACTACTGTGGGCAAAAATCCCTTAGAGCAAATGGTGTAGCCATCACAGTCAACAAGAGTCCCAAATGCAGTACTTGAATGCAATCTCAAAAATGACACAATGATCTCTGTTCGTTTCCAAGGCAAACCATTCAATATCATAATAATGCAAGTCTATGCTCTGACCAGTAACACTGAACAAGCTCAAGTTGAACAGTTCTATGATGACATAGAAGACCTTCTAGAACTAACACTGAAAAATGATGTTATTTTCAATATAGGGGACTGGAATGTACAAGAAGGAATTCGTGAGATACCTGGAGTAACAGGTAAACTTGGCCTTGGAGTACAAACTGAAGCAGGACAAAGGTGAACAGAGCTTTGCCCAGAGAACGTACTGGTCATAGCAAACACCCCCTCTTCCAACAACACAAGAGAAGACTCTACACATGGACATCACCAGATGGTCAATGATGAAATCAGACTGATTCTATTATTTGCAGCCAAAGATGGAGTGCTCTATACAGTCAGCAAAAACAAGACTGGGAGCTGACTATGGCTCAGATCATGAACTCCTTATTGCCAAATTCAGACTTAAATTGAAGAAAGTAGGGAAAAACACTAGACCATCCAGGTATGACCTAAATCAAATCCCTTAGGGTTATACAATGGATGTGACAAATAGATTCAAGGGATTAGTTTTGATAGACAGAGTACCTGAAGAACTATGGACAGAGATTTGTGACATTGTACCAGAGGCACTGGCCAAGAACATCCCAGAGAAAAAGAAATGCAAAGAGGCAAAATGGTTGTCTGATGAGGCCTTACAAATAGCTGAGAAAAGAAGAGAAGCTAAAGGCAAGGGAGAACAGGAAAGATATACCCATTTGAATGCAGAGTTCCAAAGAAGAGCAAGGACAGATAAGAAAGCCTTTCTCAGTGGTCAATGCAAAGAAATAGAGGAAAATAATAGAATGGGAAAGACTAG
>NW_011484041.1:12522-25719 GCF_000754665.1 Bison bison bison | reverse complement strand
CACACTAGCAAAGTAATACTCAAAATTCTCCAGGCCAGGCCTCAACAGAACATGAAACGTGAACTTCCAGACATTCAAGCTGGATTTAGAAAAGGCAGAGGAACTAGAGATCAAATTGCCAACATCCACTGGATCATTGAAAAAGCAAGAGAGTTCCAGGAAAACATCTACTTCTGCTTTATTGACCACCCCAAAGCTTTTAACTGTGTGGATCACAGCAAACTGAAAAATACTTAAAGAGATGGGAATACCATACCACCTGACCTACCTCCTGAAAAATCTGTATGCAGGTCAAGAAGCAACACTTAGAAATGGACATGGAACAACAGACTGATTCCAAATAGGGAAAGGAGTATGTCAAGGCTGTATATTGTCACCCTGCTTATTTAACTTATATGCAGAGTACATCATGCAAAATTCTGGGCTGGATGAAGCACAAGTTGAAATCAAGATAGCCAGAAGAAATATCAATAACCACAGATATGCAGATGACACCATCCTTATAGCAGAAACGGAAGAAGAACTAAAGAGCCCTTGGATGAAAGTGAAAGAGGAGAGTGGAAAGGTTGGTTTAAAACTCAATATCTGGTCCACTGTAAAATGGCCAGGGGTCATGAAAAAGGGTGATGACTTAATCCAAGGAGCAAGAGAAGCCATGAAGATGTTAAGTTAAACATTTTGACCTTTAAACGGATTAGTTAGAAATGACATAGTTTAAGGACAGGAGCCAACCAAAAATGTACAGAATACTGGTAAGGATATAAACTACTGTAAGTCCTGTCTTTGGGGAACTCTTTACCTTCTTTCAGTGCCTATGCTGAGAGCTTTATACTTTCCTTCTCTTCAATAAATCCTATTCACTTACTACCATGAAAAAAAAAAAAAAAAACTCAATATTAAAAAAACTCAGATCATGGCATCCGGTCCCATCCCTTCATGCAAATAGGTGGGGAAAGAATGGAAACAGTGACAGACTTTATGTGGGGGGGGGGGGCTCCAAAATCACTGCAGATGGTGACTGCACCCATGAAATTAAAACACATTTGCTGCTTGGAAGAAAAGCTATGATTGACCTTGACAGCATATTAAAAAGCAGAGACATTACTTTGCCAACATCAATCTGTCTCATCCAAGCTATGGTTTTTCCAGTACTCATGTATGGATGTGAGAGTTGGACTGTACAGAAAGCTGCACACTGAAGAATTGATGGTTTTGAATTGTAGTGTTGGAGAAGACTCTTGAGAGTCCCTTGGACTGCAAGGATATCCAAACGTTCCATCCGAAGGGAATTCAGACCTGAATATTCATTGAAAGGACTGATGTTGAAGCTGAAACTCCAATACTTTGGGCATCTGATGTAAAGAACTGACTCACTGGAAAAGACCCTGATGCTGGTAAAGACTGAAGGCGGGAGGAGTAGGGGAAGACAGAGGATGAGATGGTTGGATGGCATCACCAACTCGATGGACTTGAGTCTGAGTAAACTCCGGGAGTTCTGATGGACAGTGAAGCCTGGTGTGCTGCAGTCCATGGGGTCGCAAAGAGTTGGACACAACTGAGTGACTGAACTCAACTGAACTTCCATATAGTAAACATCAATAGACATAAACAAAAGTTCCTTGGAATTCTCAGTAATTTTTAGAAGTATAATAGGATCCTAAAGCCAACAACTTTCACAATCACTGTTTCAAAAGATTATGTCTATCCAACTGTCATTAAAGTATGATTACTTCCCCTACTTCTAATAATCAAGGATACCACAAACTCACACACACACACACACAAACACATGCACATAAAAACACACACACATACAGCCTGCTCATCAAAACATCATATTGGCCTACATTCATCTGTGTAACTAGATACTATAATGAAACAATTATAAGCTGAAATACAACTAACATATTAGCAAGTGAAGTTTTACTCTAGGGAAAGTTTAGAGTTCAAACAAGCATTTTTTGACATTGGAAAAAACTTAAGAGTCTAAAATTTAATCTTGGAGAGTTCCTGAGAAGTATAGAGATTCTAAACTGAGAACTTCAGAGTGTAGAAGCATATACAGAAACACGTTGAGTTGAAGCTTACAATTTAATTTTTTTTGTTGTTCTTATCCTTGTAAATATCTTTTGTTTCAAAACACAGGTTTCAACAATAACATTTGCTTTCAGATCAGATTAGGTCAGATCAGTCCTCAGTCATGTCCAACTCTTTGCGACCCCATGAACTGCAGCACGCCAGGCCTCCCTGTCCATCACCAACTCGTATGTCCAATTCTTCAATTAAATTTGCAAAGAAAATATTAGAAGTATGAAGACTGAACATTTCAAATAGTTCAATGTCCCTCTTTCCAGAGTTAACTGTGTACTGCAAAATTTACCTGAACTGGATGTTTGTAAATCCTTCATTCTAACTGTTTCATTAGCAACAGACTCTTTCATTTTGACTGCTGGCTGAATGGCGTTTGGAAACAAGTTGATTACTAAATAATGTACATAGGAGACGATCCACAGTTCAGAATTCAAGATAAAATCATAAACGTTTTTACCTTCACGTTAGGATATTTCCCAGGAGAATCTAAAAGGAAAAAGGGGCACAAAGTTAATTACATGTAAATATGAAAGCCAGCTGTACATTCATGCAGAGTTAGTACTGAGCAGAATCCTCTTGCTCAGGCTTGGCACTGAATACATTCAGTTTTAGTGTCTTGTTTTCAGGGGGGTCTTAGGACACTGGTAAGACAGACATAGGAATCCACTAAAGATAGTGAAAAGGAAATAATACATTTAATTGCCACAGAATTATTAGAAATTAAAAATCTTGCATGTTTCAAAATCAGTGTAATATTTATTATAAGTATTTCTAGCATTTAGGGAATGGACCCTATTAATCTGTTTGGCTTCAAAATTTAGTTTGGTTTGGTACATCATGCTAATGTTTCAAAGGATTTCTATGAAACAACTTTCAAAGAATCAGCTATCTTTAAAAAAAGTCAATTCCTCCTTTTTCAAATTAATCTAATTTGAATAACAAATACCAGCACAACATATATCTTTGATGCCTAAGATATACTCGGAGGGGCTGTGGTTTCCCCCACTTCTAGCACCCCCTCCCACCTCCAGGATTCTCTGGAGCAATAATGATCTTATCTCTTTTCAGGGCAAATACACTGAAGTCATCTAGGAGTTCTCTCAAGTGTCCCCATCAACTCCAAACTCACCTCCCTAAGGCCTTCCTTTCCTCTCTTTGTCCTTTCACTAGATTCTCTCCTATCCAAAGGGTAGTAACATCTGGATCTGTGGACTTAAATATTCCCCCTTGACATCCTTTCTATGGATCATCCCTACCTGTGGTCTTCTTTACAGACTGGGGCCTGGTGGACCAGAGTCAATGAAAAGAAAGCGAAAGAGAGAGACTAATATTCCCTGGGTTATGTGGAAAACCAAAAAGCCCTAGAATAGGGCTTGTACCACTCACTAAGGCACAGGACGTCCTCTCAAGGAAGTCTTGGAAGCCCGGGCAAGAAAGTGAGTTGGCAGGCCTCTACGCTCCAAAGAACTAGGCAGAGAGACAAAGAAGGACATGGGAGACCCAGGTCTCTAGTGGAACAAGGGTGCATTATTCATGTTTGTGTGAGTTTATGTATTGTTATACAAGGAAGCTTTAGGCAAAAAAATAAAGTTAAGAAAAGAACAAAAGCCAGATGTATAACAACGGTTACCAAGGGAATAACAAGGAATAACAATCGCCACAAGGCCAGAAGACAACCCATATCTTGAGTAAGAGGGTCGTGACTAAACACTTTTACTGTAGAGTAAAAGTTACTGAAGGAAATCCATGTATGCGTTCTGTCCCATGACCTCAGTCATGGGAAGAGCGTGCCACTCCACTTGTTTTGTATACCAGGAACTGATAAGGAACAGAGGGTTCATGAGAAACAGAAAACAACATACAGGAGTCCTAAAGTTAAACATTCCCTGACACATACCACTTCTTTCTCCCTCTTTGCTTAGCAATGGTATCTTACACCTATAACTGCTACTTCAACTCTTTGCTTCCCTCTGGCTATAAACACACTCAGAAAGAAACACAAAATAATGCTTTTCCTTGATCCTGTTATGTCCCGCACTATCCAATGTTCTTCTTTCAGATTTCTGTATATGCAAGGCTACACACTTGCTACTCAGAGAGCTTGTTAGAAACACAGAATCTCAGCATATGCACTTGAGCAGACCTCCTGCTCAGCATATGCACTTCACACATGGTCCCCAAGTGACTAATTAAAATTTGAGAAACTCTGATCTACACAGAGTCTGCTTCTACATAATTTCAATTTAATTCATTCTCTGGAAATCTCAGCCTCCGTTTCCTCACGTGAACACATTCCTCTAAACTGAAATGGCATTAGAAGTTGGAAACCTTCCAGTGGACTCTCTATGAGGCTGTAGGTTCCTTGGTCTCCCCATCATGCTCCCTGCTCTCTCCTTCTTTCCAGCTCTCTTCTTTTGTCCCGTGTGACACCATGCTGGAAAGCAGCAACATTTCATATGACACCAATTTTCACATATTACAGCTGAGCACATATGTCCACGCTCCCCCAGAGGATGACACACCACTCTGCATGCCCAGGGACCGCAGTTCTGAACGTCTTCCTAATAACGAGTAAACAGGAAGAGGCAAGAACTTTGCTGTTCTTCTCTGACAAGTTTTGGTGCAAGAAGCTCACTTCAAATACACTGTCCATGTCAAATACTCTCCTTTTATCTAAAGACCTTCATTACTTATTGCCCCCTTCCCCCACAGACCTGTGCTTCCTTTTCTTCTTTTCCTCCCTGTACCCTCTGCCTCTCTCATCTTTCATTCCCTTTTGCCTCTTACTTTTTGACTTTCCTTAGGTTGTAGAGTATCTTGAAATAGAACTAATAATTTGTTTTTGGTCATGTGTCACATGGAATCTTAATTCCCTGAGCAGGGATCGAAACTGCACCACCTGCATTGGAGAGTCTTAACCGGACAAAGTCTTAAACATTGGACTGTGAAGTAAGTCTAAGAACCAATAATTTAGCTCCTTAAACTGGATTCTCAATGTAATCTGTGATAGACATCTGATAAGACACATAATTGCCCTCCTTTTCTCATCTTTTTTCTCACTGCCCATCTGAAAGGTGATTTTCTTTGCCTATTAGAATGTATCAGTATTCCCATTTTTAATCAATGTTCTCTCAAATGATTTTTCTGTAAAATACAGTTTTTACCTTCTACTTGTCTATTTAATGTCTTTTTTCCTCTTTGACCAGCAGTTCCAGGTAAATGATCCACATACTTCTGTGGAAGGCTCTCAGAGACACTCTGCTAGAATGGATGATAACAATGAGTTGCATGAAGTTTTCCTAATCACTTTTGAGGAAATACCCTACTCTGAACCTAGTTGAGACAGGTTTTGCCAAGATCCCACAGTTGCTATATGACAGAACCAGGATGCTGAATTCAAACATGGTGCTGCATCACCAAGCAGTGGCTGCCACATCTAAGAGAGCAGGCCCTTCTTATCTCCTTCCATAGCTGCCACCTTCAAACAGGGCACCATTACTTTATGTTACTTCAAGTACGGCTGCCATAAAGGTACTCTGCACATGCTACTTACACTATGTGAAATGGTTTGCACTTACTAAAACATCACTAAAGCTAAATGCTGTTATTATAGCCCCACATATTTATTACTATTTCCTATGCTTTTGCTTCTCTTGAAATGTTCCTTGGAGATCAACTTGAGAATCCAAATGTAGCAATACTTTCAAGCCTCCAGCACTATCTTGTCAATGTCGATTTGGTAAAAAAAACCACAGTAGAAATAAAAATCAAAACTACAATGAGATACCACCTCACACCAGGCAGAATGGCCATCATCCAAAAGTCTGTTACCACTGCTGCTGCTTAGTCACTTCAGTCATGTCCGACTCTGTGCCACCCTAGGACTGAAGCCTTCCAGGCTACCCTGTCCATTGGATTCTCCAGGCAAGAATACTGGAGTGGGTTGTCATGCCCTCCTTCCAGACTCAGGGATCAAACCCAGGTCTCCCACTGAAGGCAGATTCTTTACCACTCAGCCTCAATGAGATACCCCTCACACCAGTCAGAATGGCCATCATCAAAAAGTCTAAAAACAATGAATGCCGGAGAGGGTGTTGGGGGAAAGGGAACACTCTTGCACTGCTCGTGGCAAGGTACATTGATACAACCACTATGGAAGATGATATGCAGGTTCCTTAAGAAACTAGGAATAAAACCACCATGCAAACCAGCAATCCAACTCCTAGGAGTATACCCTGAGGAAACCAAAATGGAAAAAGACACATGCACCCCGATGTTCATTGCAGTGCTGTTTATGATAGTTAGAACACGGAAGTAACTTAGATGGCCATCAACAGATAAATGGATGAAGATGTGGTGGTACATATCTACAAATGAACATTACTCAGCTGTAAAAAGGAATGCATTTGAGTCAGTTCTATTGAGGTGGATAAACCTAGAGCCTATTATACATAGTGAAGTAAGTCAGAAAGAGAAATATAAATATCTGATACTAACACATATGTATGGAGTCTAGAAAGATGGTACTGATGAATTTATTTGCAGGGCAGCAATGGAGAAACAGACAGAGAGAACAGACTTAGAGACACGGGTGAAGGGGAAGAGGGGAGAGGGTGAGATGGATGGAAAGAGTAACATGGAAACTTACAATTCCATATGTAAAATAGATAGCCAATGGGAATTTGCCCTCTCACTCAGGGAACTCAAAGAGGGGCTCTTCAACAATTTAGAAGGGTGGGATGGAGAGGGAGATTGGAGGGGGTTTGGGAGGAAGGGGACATGGGTGTACCTAAGACTGATTCTTGTTGATGTCTGACAGGAAACAACAAAATTGTGGAAAGCAATTATCCTTCATTTAAGAATAAATGAATTTTTTACAACTCTATTTGAACATTCAGATGGTTTACTGCCTCTTTCCCTGTAAGCAGCACACTAACGACTGTAACTTCTTATCTATGTCTTCTGGAATGGCAGGTAAAGAGTAAAGGAATGACCTAGATATTAAAAAAAAAAAAAAAAAAAGGAGAAAAACTATGGTTATCCAAGTTGAAGGTTTAAAAGTTTTCAGATACATTTATGATGATCAACAAGGACTCAATATTCACATCAGGAAAGAAAAAAACAACTAAAAAAAAATCAAGTTACCACAATGACTAACTTTTCTATATGGAAGAATTTACACGTTAGTTTCACATAACAAAGAATTGACATGGTAATTTAACATCTATAAACATTGAAATTAATAAAGTTTCTTAAAAATAATATGGGGGGCCGCGGTCCTAAGATGGCAGAGGAATAGGACGGGCAGACCACTTTCTCCTTCACAAGTCACTGAAAGAACATTTGAACGCTGAGCAAATTCCACAAAACAACTTTTGAATGCTGGAGCACCCAGAAAGGCAGCCCATTGTCTTTGAAAGGAGGTAGTACAAAATAGAAAAGATAAAAAGAGAGACAAAGAGGTAGGGATGGAGATCCATCCATGGAGGTAGGGAGGGAGTCTTAAAAATGGAGAAGTTTCCAAACACCAGGAAACACTCTCACCGGTGGGTCTGTGGAGAGTTTTGGAATCTCAGAGGGCAACATAACTGGGAGGAAAAATAAATACATAAATAAATAAAACCCACAGATCACGTGCCTAAATGGAACTCCCTGTGCTTGCATCCACCAGCAGCAAGTGGGGGCTGAACAGGAAGGCATGGGCTGCACTGCTTAAGGTAAGGACTGGGCCTGAATGCCCTGAGGGGGCAATCTGAGGAAACTAACATGAGATATCAACCCACACTGTGGGATAGCCAGAGAGAGAGAGAGAGGAAAAAGAGAGAGAGAGAGAAAAAGAGAGAGAGAGAGAACTATCCTGCGAAAAGCCCTAACCTAAGGCACTGCCAGGCCTACTCAAAAAACAAAGGACTGAGCGAATACCAGAGGAGATCTAGATGGCTGCAGGTCGGCCCATCCCCCACTGGAGACAGGGAGGCAGGAGCAGGGAAGCCAGAGGAAAGAGGCAAACTCGGCCCCGAGAGGCATCCTCTACTAAGCTGCAAGCAGGCACCCAGTTGCTAACCAAAACCCCTTGCGATTCTGGATGGTTGACTTCTGTCAGGAGGGTCACAGCCAGAGATCAGCTCCCCAGAAGAGATATACAGCACACTGAAGACGGGTGCACCCGCTGTCACCCAGGAAACTGAGCAGCTGGGACCGGGGAGGTGATAAGATGCACTCCCCACCTGGGGAGAGAGCACTCACCAAGCACCTGGTCGCCTGAGCTGCTCAGACCTGGAAAGGTCAAAAAACGCAGGCCCAACTGAGTCTGCCCCTCTGTGGACTACCTGCAAACCTGAACCTGAGCGGTTTAGACCTTGGAAGTGCACGCAACCCAGGGCCCGCCTCAGATAGTTCCCTGGCAGAACAACCTAGAGCCTGAGAAGTGTAGAGTGGGAAAGTGCACGTGCCATGAGCAAGGGCAAACCCAGTGTGGCCGAGACACTGCAAGCACTCCCCACACATGCCAGTGATATTTGTTTGCAGTGTCCCTCTGTCCTCACTGCAGTACTGAACAAGTGAGCCTAAATAAGTGACCACCTTCGCCCCCTTGTGTCAGGACAGGAATTAGACACTGAAGAGAACAGCAAATGGAAGAAGCTAAAATAAACAGAGGGAACTGCTTTGGAAGTGACAGGTGCAATAGATTAAAACCCTGTAGTTAGCAGTGACTACATTGGAAGGGGCCTATAGATCTTGAGAAGTATAAGCTGGATCAAGGAACTATCTGAAACTGAACTGACCCCACACTGCCCACAACAGCTCCAGAGAAATTCCTAGATATATTTTTACTATTATCATTATTTAAATATTTAATTTTTTTAAAGTTCTCTATTACTCTGTCATGGTCTTTTTAGACTGGGACCTGGGGACTGGAGTCGACAAGAAGAGGGATGCAGGGGACCCAAGTCTGGAGTGAAACAAGGGTTCTTTGTTTGCAGAAAAGCATGTTTATATATCTTCATACACAGCAGCTTTAAGCAGTTAAAAACAAAACAAAACAAAACAACTGAGCAAAAACAAAGCCAAGCAAATAACAATCTTCAAAGGGCCAGAAAGCACTGCATGTCCGCATAACTGAGCAGATCACTTTTCAGTGAGGTCACTGGAGGGAGTCATTGAAGGGACCAAGCAGGTGCCCTTTCTCAGGATCTCAGTCCCGGGAATTGTGTGCAGCTCTGCTCGTTCCTGCAGCAACTGATGAGGAATAGAGAATCCTTGAGAAATGTCACACAAAAGAAAAGAATAACATTGGATTCCTTAAAGCTGAATGTTCCCTGATATTACTCCTTTAATTTTCATTTTTATAAGCTACTATTACCTTGAAAAAACAAAAGACCCTATTTTTAAAGCAAACTTCATGTATATATTTCATAATTTTTGTGACTTTGTTTTGTTTTTCTAATATTGTGTTTTTCAGAGTCTAACCTCTACTCTAGATTTTTAATCTCTGCTTTTTGGTATTTGTTATCAGTGTTGTACCTTTAAGATCCCAATCTTCAGTACCCATTTTTACCTGGGAGTGTGATTACTGGCTTGATTTCTATCTTCCCTTTTTGACTCTGCTTTGTCTCCACCAGGTCGCCTCTATCTCCTCCCTCCCCCTTCTTTTCTCTACCCAACTCTGTGAATCTCTTTGTGTGTTCTTGACTGTGGAGAATACTTAGGGACCTGATTAGTGCCTGGATCTGTCTCTCTCCTTTTCATTCACCCTTTTGTCCTCCTGTTCACCTCTGTCTCCTTGCTCCCTCTTCTCTTCTCTTTGTAACTCCATGAACCTCTCCAAGGTGTCCAGACTGTGGAGAGCACATAGGGAATTGATTACTGGCTAGCTTGCTCTCTCCCCTTTTGATTCCCCCTCTCCTACTCCTGGTCACCTCAATCTCCCTTCTCCCTCTTCTCTTCTCCATGTAACTCTGTGAACCTCTCCAGGTGTTCCTCACTGTGGAGGAGCTTTTCATCATAAACCTAGATGTTTTGTCATTGGTGCTGTATAGATGGAGAAGTCTTGAGGCTTCTGTAAGAATAAGTCTGAAAAACAGAGGCAGGAGGCTTAAGTCCCAAACCTGAGAAAACCAGAGAACTCCTGACTCCTAGGAACATTAATCGATAAGAGCTCATTCAAAAGCCTCCATACCTACACGGAAACCAAGCACCACCCAAGAGCCAACAAGTTCCAGAGCAAGACAAGCCATGCAAATTCTCCAGCAATGCAGGAACATAGCCCTAAACTTCAATATACATACTGCCCAAAGTCACTTCAAACCCACAGACATCCCAGAACACTATTGGACACTTCATTGCACCCCAGACAGAAGAAATCCAGCTCCACCCACCAGAACACCGACACAAGCTTCCCTAACCAGGAAATCTTGACAAGCCTATCGTCCAACCCCACCCACAGCGAGGTACCTCCACAATAAAGAGGAACCACAAACTGCCAGAATACTGAAAGGCCACCCTAAACACAGCAATATAAACAAGATGAAAAACCAAAGACATACTCAGCAGGTAAAGGAACATGATAAATGCCCACAAAACCAAACAAAAGAGGAGGAGATAGGGAGTCTACCTGAAAAGGAATTCAGAATAATGATAGTAAAAATGATCCAAAATCTTGAAAACATAATGGAATTACAGATAAATAGCCTGGAGACAAGGATTGAGACAATGCAGGACATGTTTAACAAGGACCTAGAATAAATTAAAAAAGAGTCAATCAGTAATGAATAATGCAATAAATGAGATCAAAAACTCTCTGGAGGGAACCAAAGTCGAATAGCAGAGGCAGAAGATAGGATAAGTGAGGTAGAAGATAGAATGGTAGAAATAAATGAAGCAGAGAGGAAAAAAGAAAAAAGAATTAAAAGAAATGAGGACAGCCTCAGAGACCTCTGGGACAATGCTAAACGCCCCAACATTTGAGTCAGAGGAGTCCCAGAAGAAGACAAAAAGAAAGGCCATGAGGAAATACTTGAGGAGATAATAGTTGAAAACTTCCCTAAAATGGGGAAGGAAATAGTCATCCAAGTCCAAGAAACCCAGACAGTCCCAAACAGGATAAACCCAAGGCGAAATACCCCAAGACACACATTAATCAAATTAACAAAGATCAAACACAAAGAACAAATATTAAAAGCAGCAAGGGAAAAACAACAAATAACATACAAGAGGATTCCGATAAGGATAACAGCTGATCTTTCAATAGAATTCTTCAGGCCAGAAGGGAATGGCAGGACATACTTAAAGTGATGAAAGAGAAAAACCTACAACCCAGATTACTGTACCCAGCAAGGAGCTCATTCAAATATGAAGGAGAAATCAAAAGCTTTATAGATAAGCAAAAGCTGAGAGAATTCAGCACCACCAAACCAGCTCTTCAAAAAATGCTAAAGGATCTTCTCTAGACAGGAAACACAGAAAGGGTGTATAAACTCAAACCCAAAACAACAAAGTAAATGGCAACAGGATCATACTTCTCAATAATTAACTTAAATGTAAGTGGGTTGAGTGCCCCAACCAAAAGACAAAGACTGGCTGAATGGATACAAAAACTAGACCCCTATATATGTTGTCTATAAAAGACCACTTCAAAACAGGGGACACATACAGACTGAAAGTGAAGGGCTGGAAAAAGTTATTTGACACCAATGGAGACCAAAAAGAAAGCAGGAGTAGCAATACTCATATCAGATAAAATAGACTTTAAAATAAAGGCTGTGAAAGGAGACAAAGAAGGAAACTACATAATGACCAATGGATCAATCCAAGAAGAGATATAACAATTATAAATATATGTGCACCAACATAGGAGCACCACAATAGGTAAGGCAAATTATTAGCAATAAGTATGAAAGCGGAAATTAACAATAACACAATAATAGCGGGAGACTTTAACACCCCACTCACACCTATTGATAGATCAACTAAACAGAAAATTAACAAGGAAACACAAACTTTAAATGATACAATGGACCAGTTAGACCTAAATGATATCTATAGGACATTTCACTCCAAAACAAAGAATTTCACCTTTTTCTCAAGGGCGCAGGGAACCTTCAACAGGATAGATCACATCCTGGTTCATAAATCTAGCCTTGGTAAATTCAAAAAAATTGAAATCATTCCAAACCTCTTTTCTGATCACAATGCCATAAGATTAAATGTCAATTACAGGAGAAAAACTATTAAAAATTCCAACAGATGGAGGCTGAACAACATGCTTCTGAATAACGAACAAATCACAAAAGAAATCAAAAAGGAAATCAAAATATGCATAGAAACAAAGGAAAATGAAACAAAACAACCCAAAACCTATGGGACACTGTAAAAGCAGTGTTAAGGGGAAGGCTCATAGCAATACAGGCTTACCTCAAGAAACAAGAAAAAAGTCAAATAAATAACCTAACTCTACACCTAAAGCAACTAGAAAAGGAAGAAATGAAGAACCCCAGGGCTAGTTGAAGGAAAGAAATCTTAAAAAATTATGGCAGAAAGAAATGCAAAAGAAACAAAACAACATAATAAACAAAGCTGAAAGCTGTTTTTTTGAGAAGATAAATAAAATTGACAAGCCATTAGCCAGACTCATCAAGAAACAAAGGGAGAAAAATCAAGTCAACAAACTTAGAAATGAAAATGGAGAAATCACAACAGACAGCACAGAAATACATAGGATCATAAGAGACTACTATCAGCAACTATATGCCAATACAATGGACAACTTGGAAGAAATGAACACATTATGAGAAAAGTATGTTTCCAAAACTGAACCAGGAAGAAATAGAAAATCTTTAACAGACCCATCACAAGCATGGAAATCGAAACTCTAATCAGAAATCTTCCAGCAAACAAAAGCCCAGGTCCAGACGGCTTCATAGCTGAATTCTATCAAAAATTTAGAGAAGAGCTAACACCTATCCTACTGAAACTCTTCCAGAAAAATTGCAGAGGAAAGTAAACTTCCAAACTCACTCTAGGAGGCCACCATCACCCTAATACCAAAACCAGACAAAGATGCCACAAAAAAAGAAAACTACAGGCCAATATCACTGGTGAACATAG
>NW_011484041.1:3717-12156 GCF_000754665.1 Bison bison bison | reverse complement strand
TGGTGAAAAATTGAAAGCATTTCCCCTAAAGTCAGGAACAAGACAAGGGTACCCACTCTCACCACTACTGTTCAACATAGTTTTGGAAGTTTTGGCCACTGTAATCAGAGCAGAAAAAGAAATAAAAGGAATCCAAATTGGAAAAGAAGAAGTAAAACTTTCACTGTTTGCAGACGACATGATCTTCTACATACAAAACCCTAAAGACTCCACCAGAAAATTACTAGAGCTAATCAATGAATATAGTAAAGTTGCAGGATATAAAATTAATACACAGAAATACCTTGCATTCCTATACACGAACAATGAGAAAACAGAAAGAGAAATTAAGAAACAATTCCATTCACCACTGCAAATAAAATAATAAAATACTTAAAATATACCTACCTAAAGAAACAAAAGACCTAAATATAGAAAACTATAAAACACTGTTGAAAGAAATCAAAGAGGACACAAATAGATGGAGAAATATACCATGTTCATGGATTGGAAGAATCAATATAGTGAAAATGAGTATACTACCCAAAGCAATCTATAGATTCAATGCAATCGCTATCAAGCTACTGACGGTATTTTTCACAGAACTAGAACAAATAATATCACAATTTGTATGGAAATACAAAAAAAACTTTGAATAGCCAAAGCAACCTTGTGAAAGAAGAACAGAACTGGAGGAATCAACCTGCCTGACTTCAGGTTATACTACAAAGCTATAGTCATCAGGACAGTATAGTACTGGCACAAAGACAAAAATGTAAATCAATGGAACTAAATAAAAAGCCCAGAGATAAATCCATGCACCTATGGGCAAAGAGTCGGACACGACTGAGCGACTGATCTGATCTGATCTGATCTGATGGGCAACTTATTGATGACAAAAGAGGCAAGAATATACAATGGACAAAAGACAGTCTATTTAACAAGTGGTGCTGGGAAAACCAGTCAACAACTTGTAAAATAATGAAACAAGAAGACATTCTAACACCATACACAAAAATAAACTCAAAATGGATTAAAGATCTAAACATAAGACGAGAAACTATAAAACTCCTAGAGGAAAACATAGGTAAAACACTCTGACATAAATCACAGCAGGGTCCTCTATGACCCACCTCCCAGAGCAATGGAAATAAAAGCAAAATAAACATATGGGACCTAATTAAACTTAAAGACTTTTGCACAACAAAGGAAACTATAAGGATGGTGAAGAGAGAGCCTTCAGAATGGGAGAAAATAATAGCAAAGGAAGCAACTGACAAAGAATTAATCTCAAAAATATACAAGCAGCTCCTGCACCTCATTCCAGAATAATAAATGACCCAATCAAAAAATTGGCCAAAGAACTAAACACACATTTCTCCAAAGAAGACATACAGATGGCTAACAAACACATTAAAAGATGCTCAAAATCACTCATTATCAGGAAAATGCTAATCAAAACCACCATGAGGTACCATCTCACCATGGTCAGAATGGCTGCTATCCAAAAGTCTACAAACAATAAATGCTGGAGAGAGTGTGGGGAAAAGGGAACCCTCCTATATTGTTGGTGGGAATGCAAACTAGTACAGCCACTATGGAGAACAGTGTGAAGATTCCTTAAAAAACTGGAAATAGAACTGCCATATGACCCAGCAATCCCACTGCTGGGCATACACACTGAGGAAACCAGAAGTGAAAGAGACATGTGTACCCCAGTGCCCATTGCAGCACTGTTTATAATAGCCAGGACATAGAAGCAACCTTGATGTCCACCAGCAGACGAATGGAAAAGAAAGCTGTGGTACATATACACAATGGAATATTACACAGCCATTAAAAAAATACATTTGAATCAGTTCTAATGAGGTGGATGAAACTGGAGCCTATTATACAGAGTGAAGTAAGCCAGAAAGAAAACTACAAATACAGTATACTAACGCATGTATATGGAATTTAGAAAGATGGCAACGACCCTATATGCGAGACAGCAAAAGAGAGACAGATGTAAAGAACAGTCTTTTGGACTCTATGGGAGAAGGCAAGGGTGGGATGACTTGAGAGAATAGCACTGAAACATACATATTATCATATGTGAAACAGATCACCAGTCCAGGTTCAATACATGAGACAGGGTGCTCAGGGCTGGTGCACTGGGATGCCCCAGAGGGATGGGATGGGGAGAGAGATGGGAGGGGAGTTCAGGATGGGGAACACATGTACATCCATGGCTGATTCATGTCTGTGTATGGCAAAACCACTACAATATTGTAAAGTCACTAGCCTCCAATTAAAATTAAAAATAAATAAAAATAACATGGAATGTACATGTTGCTAGAGATATTTTTAAAAGAAAAAATATCTTCCACAGACAATTTTATAAACTCTGGTGGTAATTTTTCTTTCTTTATGATTTAATAATAACAAGTAGTCTATATAAATGGCAACCCACTCTAGTGTTCTTGCCTGGAGAATCCCAGGGACGGGGGAGCCTGGTGGGCTGCCGTCTATGGGGTCGCACAGAGTCGGACACGACTGAAGTGACTTAGCAGCAGCAGCAGCAGTCTATATAAGACAAAAGCATAAATCGTGATCTCATCCATTTAATGTATGTAATTACCCATTATTAGCTGACATTCAGAAGAAAGAAATCAGAATCTCTCCAGAGGAAAAAATATACTTCTACATTTGTTCTTTCAGATTGTTGCAGCTGAAAATTTTCTCATTTAATGAAGAGAGATTAAGAATCTCATTTATAAAATTATAAATTATAATTTTAGTAAAAAGAATAGATAAAATGCTTATGTATTTCCTCTTTATTTTCAGAAAGATCTAAAACACCCACCAAGGTTACAGTAAACAGTAAGATAAATAAATACATTAAGTATTAAGCGTCAGACATAACTGAGCGACTGAACTGACCTGAAGTTAGAAACCACAATAAATAGAAGGGCCAGAAATTATTAATTCATAATACATCTCTGAAGGCCCAAAACAGGGCTCATCTTGAATTATCGCTAAATGAAAGTTTTGCTAGGTTAAATAGAAGACATCACTTCATTAGTTTCAAAGTGAGATTTTTTTAAAAAAGGGAAATCACTTCAAATTTAAATGAACTTCCAGAGGGAACTATATTCAATACACACACACACACACACACACACACACAGAGGTATAAACAAATCACATTGCTGTACACCTGAAACTTACACAGTATTTTAAACTGACTACACTTCAGTTCAACAAAAAAACAAGAACCACCACCAACCTCAAAAACAACCACCAAAAAAAAAATAAGGAACACATTTTTTTTAGTTCTTCATAAAAATCAGCTATATGGCATTCAAAAGAGTATGAGCATTGTTTTTTTACAACCTCACTTTCTCTTCTTAAGTTGAATTTGAAATAATTTCTCGCATATTTATAATACAGAGTTCCTAGTCTGACTGACCCCACTGTTTCTGTTGTGTTTGTATAATATCTGTCTCATCTTCACCCTCATTCCATTTTATATTCATCTTGTCCTTCTTAAAGGAATTCTTCATCTTGCACTTCTTAAAGGAATTCTTCCCCTTCATCCTCCTCCCCATCTTCATATTCATCTATTTGTTTTACCTCAGTGATTTTAATTCTTTTCTTTCATAATGGCAATATTTATAAATCTGAAACATGCACATGTATGGCTCATATTATCACACCACTTCATATCGTGACTTTGAGGGCTTCTATTTCTGTGGTGGGATCCTTTTTGTCACCATAAAGATCAGAGGACTGGTATGTGAACAAATACAGGGAAAGAAGAGTTACAAACAGAACAAACTTACCTTTGTAAGATCCAAGGCCTGCTACAGACTTGAGAAGTTATGAAACAGGCTCAGGCAATGGGAAGGCAGGATTACAGATGCCCTCAAAGCAGGGTGATGGTTTGAGAAATGTTTCAATCATATCTTCAACGTTACTATCAGAATTACTGTCCTGAGAGAAAGTTGTACTCTCTGGTCTCAAAATGCCACATTTTGCTTCTAGTACAGTGAAAACAGGAGAGAGTACATGAGAACATGTGTCATTTCAAATCAAGGAATAACACCAGGAAGACAGTCTTCAAATAACTTACTGTTTCTCTTGGATTGCTGAGAAGCCTTCATTAGTTACCTTTGATTTCAGGACATGCTGGAGAAGAAAATAAGAGCTTGAAGAATATAACAAGTACCAACCTGAATAAAATAATTATAACATCCCCCATTCCTCTATAATATAACACAAAGAGCACAGGCTCTGGAGTCATTCAGATGTGGATTCAAATCCCAGTTTTTTTCCCTGACTGACCTGCTCATGAGGAAGGATTATGACAGATGACATTAGAAGCCCCAGATGTTCCTCTCCTTACCGCTAATTGACTGCTATACAAATATTAGGACACCCACTAGATTACTTTCTCTACCAAAATGTTCTAGAGTAATAATTTATCCCTGGTAGTTTAGAGCACTATTGAAAAACTAAGACATTTAAATTAATTGCTATATTTTGAAATTTGCTTCCATGATTAATATGTACATGGATTATCACTTGTGAAGGGAAATATGAAAGTTTAGGTTTTAACAACCGTATTTAGATGGGCTAGAACTGCAAATACGATAAGCTACTTCTATTCTGTTTGTCAAACAGCTAGAGACCAATGAAACAAGGAAAAAAATTCAGCTGCTTCCATGAAACAGGGGAAAAACAAGGTTAAACCTATAGGGCAAAGGTCATGAATGAAAGCCACACTCTAAATTGAAAGCCATAAGCAAACATGTTCACAATAGAGACAGAGAGAGATGGACTGAAAGGACAGACACTGAAGAAATGTGTTCTGCAAGGAAAAATTAAGTTAACAGTAAATATTAAAAAAAATTTTTTAAAGGTAGAAGAGGAAGAAGAAGGAAAAAGTGAGACATTTCTAGTCAAGAACAAACTTTATGAAAAAAAAAAAACCAAGTATAATAAGGTATGTGAAGCAACACATATATTTAGAATTTATATACAATAGATCAGTAACATATCAGTATTCTTAAGGATATACTATAAGCTAAGCCTCCATTTCATATGATTTCATTAATATATTTTTATGCATCTACACTGTGTTCTTCAAATTTTATGAAAATATCAACATCAGTTCAGCACAGTTCAGTTGCTCAGTTGTGTGCAACTCTCTGCGATCCCATGGACTGCAGCACACCAGGCTTCCATGTTCATCACCAACTCCCAGAGGCTTTACAAACTCTTGTCCACTGAGTTGGGGATGCCATCCAACCATCTCATCCTCTGTTGTCCCCTTCTCCTCCAGCCTTCAAACTTTCCCAGAACCGGTATTTTCCAATGAGTTGGTTATTTGCATCAGATGACCAAAGTATTAGAGTTTCAGATTCAACATCAGTCCTTTCAATGAATATTCAGGACTTATTTCCTTTAGAAGGGAATAATTGGATCTCCTTGCAGTCCAAGGGACTCTGAAGAGTCTTCTCCAATACCACAGTTCAAAAGCAGCAATTATTCAGCACTCAGCCTGCTTTATAGTCCAACTCTCACATCCATACATGACTTCTAGAAAAACCATAGCTTAGACTAGACAGAACTTTGCTGGCAAAGTAATGTCCCTGCTTTTCAATCTGCTGTCTAGGTTTGGCATAGCTTTTCATCCAAGGAGCAAGCATCTTTTAATTTCATGGCTGCAGTCACCATCTGCAGTGATTTTGAAGCTCTAATAAAGAAGTCTGTCATTGTTTCCATTGTTTCCCCATCTATTTGCCATGAAGTGATGGGACCAGATGCCATAATCTTAGTTTTCTGAATGTTTTGTTGTAAGTCAACTTTTTCACTCTCCTCTTTCACTTTCATCAAGAGGCTCTTTAGTTCTTCAACTTCTGCCATCATGGTGGTGTCATCGGCATATATGAGGTTATTGATATTTCTTCTAGCTATCTTGATTCCAGCTTGTGCTTCATCCAGTCCGGCATTTCGCATGATGTACTCCGCATATAAGTAAAATAAGCAGGGTGACAATTTATATCCTTGATGTACTCCTTTCCTGATTTGGAACCAGTCTATTGTTCCATGTCCAGTTCTAACTGTTGCTTCTTGTCCTGTATACAGATTTCTCCGGAGGCAGGTCAGATGGTCTGGTTTCCCACCTCTGGTTCCTCTTCCTTTTCTAAATCCAGCTTGAACATTTGAAGTTCATGGATCATGTACTCTTGAAGCCTGGCTTGGAAAATGTTGAGCATTACTTTGCTAGCATGTGAGATGTGTGCCATTATGTGGTAGTTTGAACATTCTTTGGCATTGCCTTTCTTTGGGATTGGAAGGAAAACTGACCTTTTCCAGTCCTGTGGCCACTGATGAGTTTTCCAGATTTGCTGGCATATTGAGTGCAGCACTTTCACAGCATCATCTTTGAGGATTTGAAATAGCTCAACTGCAATTCCATCACATCCACTAGCTTTGGTCATAGTGATGCTTCTTAAGGCCTACTTGACTTCGCATTCCAGGATGTTTGGTTCTAGGTGAGTGATCACACCATCCTGGTTATCTGGATCATAAAGATCTTTTTTGTAGAGTTCTGTATATTCTTGACACCTCTTGCTTCTCTTAGGCCCATACCATTTCGTCCTTTATGGTGTCCATCTTTGCATGAAATGTTCCCATGGTATACCTAATTTTCTTCAAGAGATCTCTAGCCTTTCCCATTCTATTGTTTCCTCTATTTCTTTGCATTCATCACTGAGAAAGGCTTTCTTATCTCTCTTTGCTATTCTTTGTAGCTCTGCATTCAAATGGGTATATCTTTCCATTTCTCCTTTGCCTTTTGCTTCTCTTCTTTCCTCAGGTATTTGGAAGGCCTCCTCAGACAATCATTTTCCCTTTTACTTTTCTTTTTCTTGGGGATGGTCTTGATAACTGCCTCTTGTACAATGTCACGAATCTCCATCCATAGTTCTTCAGGCACTCTGTTTATTGGATCTGATCCTTTGAATCTATTTGTCACTTCCACTGTCTAATCATAAGAGTAAATATTACATTAAACTAATTTCAGAGCAGGAAAACGAATTTCACAACAGAACATTTTACCTTGGTTTTGAAATCTAAGACTTCATCATTTGATGTAGGCCCTAAATCAATGCCAGGTTTGTTGGAAAATCTTTAAAGAAAAAAAAAAAAAACAATAAAAATGAGTGATAAAATAGACTTTAAAACAAAGGCTGTGATAAGAGGCAAAGAAGGTTACTACATAATGATGAAAGGATCAATCCAAGAAGAAGATATAACAATTACAAATATATATGCATCCAACATAGGAGCACCACAATATGTAAGACAAATGCTAACAAGTATGAAAGGGGAAATTAACAATAACACAATAATGGTGGAGACTTTAATACCCCACTCACACCTATGGATAGATCAACTAAACAGAAAATTAACAAGGAAACACAAAATTTAAATGATACAACAGACCAGTTAGACCTAATTGATATCTATAGGACATTTCACCCCAAAACAATAAATTTCACCTTTTTCTAAAGCACACATGGAACCTTCTCCAGGACAGATCACATCCTGGGCACAAATCTAGCTTTGGTAAATTAAAAAAAAAATTGAAATCATTCCAAGCATCTTTTCTGACCACAATGCAGTAAGATTAGATCTCAATTACAGGAGAAAAACTATTAAAAATTCCAACATACGGAGGCTGAACAGCACACTGCTGAATAACCAACAAATCACAGAAGAAATCAAAAAAGAAATCAAAATTTGCATAGAAACGAATGAAAATGAAAACACAACAACACAAAACCTGTGGGACACGGTAAAAGCAGTCCTAAGTTCATAGCAATACAACCATACCTCAAGAAACAAGAATAAAGTCAAATAAATAACCTAACTCTATACCTAAAGCAACTAGAAAAGGAAGAAATAAAGAACCCCAGGGTTAGTAGAAGGAAATAAATCTTAAAAATTAGGGCAGAAATAAATGCAAAAGAAACAAAAGACACCATAGCAAAAATCAACAAAGCCAAAAGCTGGTTCTTTGAAAGGATAAATAAAATTGACAAACCATTACCCAGACTCATCAGGAAACAAAGGGAGAAAAATCAAATCAATAAAATTAGAAATGAAAATGGAGAGATCACAACAGACAACACAGAAACACAAAGGATCATAAGAGACTACTATCAGCAATTATATGCCAATAAAATGGACAACGTGGAAGAAATGGACAAATTCTTAGAAAAGTACAACTTTCCAAAACTGTATCAGGAAGAAATAGAAAATCTTAACAGATTCATCACAAGCATGGAAATTGAAACTGTAATCAGAAATCTTCCAGCAAACAAAAGCCCAGGTCCAGACGGCTTCACAACTGAATTCTACCAAAAATTTAGAGAAGAGCTCACACCCATCCTACTCAAAGTCTTCCAG
>NW_011484041.1:3187-3591 GCF_000754665.1 Bison bison bison | reverse complement strand
ACTAATAATGAGAAAATAGAAAGAGAAATTAAGGAAACAATTCCACTCACCATTGCAACAAAAAGAATAGAATACTTAGGAATATATCTACCTAAAGAAACTAAAGACCTATATATACAAAACTATAAAACACTGGTGAAAGAAATCAAAGAGGACACTAATAGATGGAGAAATATACCATGTTCATGGATTGGAAGAATCAATATAGTGTAAATGAGTATACTACCCAAAGCAATTTATAGATTCAATGCAATCCCTATCAAGCTAACAACGGTATTCTTCACAGAGCTAGAACAAATAATTTCACAATTTGTATGGAAATACAAAAAACCTCAAATAGCCAAAGCAATCTCGTGAAAGAAGAATGGAACTGGAGGAATCAACCTGCCTGACTTCAGGCTCTA
>NW_011484041.1:0-640 GCF_000754665.1 Bison bison bison | reverse complement strand
TAAAAGTATTCCTTTCAAACCACACCTGGAGGCCACACTAGAGGAAGGGAACAGTGGTTGTACTATACTAGTAGGCCACTAATGCCTAAGAACCACTCCTCCCCTTTATAGTCATAAAATGCAAAACAAAACAACAAAGAAAAGAACCGCTGTTTACAATGACCATAATCCTAACCAAACTCCAGAAGACTGAACAGAAAATGATACTACACCATTAATACAATAAGTACTATAAGCTGACAATAGCATTCTTAAACAGCACAGTATTTCTGGATTTCTATTGCCTGGAGCACTGAACAGAGACTATAGGTGTCTTGCTGGGACATGACTACTTCTCTGGCTCTTCAGTTCACAATGAAAATGCCCTATCACAGGGAAGCTTGGCCAAAGGCCCTGAACTTCAGAGCAAGATAAAACATTGGAAACAAAAGTCTTCTCTTCCTGGCCCTCTTTCCAAAAGGCAAGAGAAGTATGAAAGATGTAGTAATTCCAAGTTTAGAAAGGATAATCTCTTGAAAAGCAGGTGGGGGAGGGCAAACGGGTAAAGGGTCTCAATTCAGTGATGAGAATGGGGACTAGACTTGTAGCAGTGAGCATTAAGTGGGGTACACAGAAGCTGAACTTTTAAAATATATATATA
>NW_011484040.1:24467-24662 GCF_000754665.1 Bison bison bison | reverse complement strand
GGTGGGCTACAGTCCATACGGTCACAAAGAGTCAGAAACAACTGAAGCCACTTAACATGCATGCAGGCAAACAGAAACATATGTATAGAACAGTCTTTTGGACTCTGTGGGAGAGCGAGAGGGTGGGACGATTTGGAAGAATGGCATTGAAACATGTATAATATCATATATGAAATGAGTCACCAGTCCAGGTTC
>NW_011484040.1:12715-21643 GCF_000754665.1 Bison bison bison | reverse complement strand
AGGAAACAGTGGAAACAGTGTCAGACTTTATTTTGGGGGGCTCCAAAATCACTGCAGATGGTGATTGCAGCCATGAAATTAAAAGACCCTTACTCCTTGGAAGAAAGTTATAACCAACCTAGATAGCATATTGAAAAGCAGGGATATTACTTTGCCAACAAAGGTCCATCTAGTCAAGGCTATGGTTTTTCCAATGGTCATGTATAGATGTGAGAGTTGGACTGTGAAGAAAGCTGAGCGCTGAATAATTGATGATTTTGAACTGTGATGTTGGAGAAGACTCTTGAGAGTCTCTTGGACTACAAGGAGAGCCAACCAGTGCATTTGAAAGGAGATCAGTCCTGGATGTTCTTTGGAAGGAATGATGTGAAGGCTGAAACTCCATTACTTTGGCCACCTCATGTGAAGAGTTGACTCACTGGAAAGTACTCTGACTAGGAGGGATTGGGGGCAGGAGGAGAAGGGGATGACAGAGGATGAGATGGCTGCATGGAACTCGATGGAAGTGAGTTTGAGTGAACTCCAGGAGTTGGGGATGGACACGGAGGCCTGGTGTGTTGCAATTCATAGGGTTGCAAAGAGTTGGACACAACTGAGCGACTGAACTGAATGATAAGTGATCTTCTCAACCCAGGGGTTGAAACGCCTCTCCTTCATTGCCAGATAGATTCTCTATCACTGAGCCACCTGAAAAGTCTCCCCAAACAAATACAGGTAGCATATATATGGTGCTGAAAGCTGGAAGTTTTCACAATCCAGTGATGGCAAAAGATGATGTGCAAATATAATATAATACGTCAAGTAATAAGAGTTGCTATGAAGAAAACAAAACTAGATACAAAAGAGAGTAGTAGGAGGTACGGAGAAGGCAATGGAACCCCACTTCAGTACACTTGCTTGGAAAATCCCATGGATGGAGGAGCCTGGAAGGCTTCAGTCCATGGGGTCACTGAGGGTCGGACACGACTGAGTGACTTCACTTTCATTTTCACTTTCATGCATTGGAGAAGGAAATGGCAACCCACTCCAGTGTTCTTGCCTGGAGAATCCCAGGAATGGGGGAGCCTGGTGGGCTGCCATCTATGGGGTCGGACACAACTGAAGTGACTTAGAAGCAGCAGCAGTAGGAGGTATTTTCATGTATTGAGTGTTTAGGTAAGGCCAGCAATCAAGGTGATAATTGAACAGATAGCTCAAGAAAGGGAGAGAAAGATCTAGCATGATATCAAGAGAAATATGTGCCTGAGGGAATGGTCACTACAAAGGACCTAAGGGAAATGGTTGTTCCTTGCACTTTATGAATTTAGTTGCAAAAGCATCCTGTGAATTAAAACATCTCCCATCCTTAGTACCTTCTGCTGGCCGAAGTCTGGGCTCTGTGATAAGGCGCATGAACAGATGAGTCCAAGTGCCTTCACTTTAAAAAGAACTGTTCTCAAAGCATAAGCACACACTCACAGACACACACACACACACACTCACACCACGTCCTCCTGGCCTATGTTCCTGCTACGGATTTCTCAACCAGAACCATCCTGCTCACACCATATACCATTATAAACTCAAGCTGATCATGTCAGATCATCTTTCTCCTACAGAATGTATAAATGGTACCCAGAAATTCCAGTTCATAGCTTGCCCAGAGACCAATAAACTTGGGGTTTATTTTTATGATCACTTTCAGCTTTATATTTAAACAAATATAAAAAGTATGTGTGTGTGTGAAAGAGAGGCAAGGAAGAGAGAGAAGAGAGGGAAATGAAATAGACATTAGAGAGTAAAAGATTTAATAAGCTCTAAATGGCACCCCAATCCAGTACTCTTGCCTGGAAAAATTCCATGGAGCCTGGTGGGCTACAGTCCATGGGGTTGCTAAAAGTCAGACATGACTGAGCAACTTCACTTTCACTTTTCACTTGCATGCACTGGAGAAGGAAATGGCAACCCACTCTGGTGTTCTTGCCTGGAGAATCCGAGGACGGTGGAGCCTGGGGTCGCACAGAGTGACTTAGCAATGGTCCAGTACTTTGGCCATCTCATACGAAGAGTTGACTCATTGGAAAAGACTCTGATGCTGGGAGGGATTAGGGGCAAGAGGAGAAGGGGATGACAGAGGATGAGATGACTGGATGGCATCACCGACTCAATGGGCATGAGTTTGAGTGAACTCTGGGAGTTGGTGATGGACAGGGAGGTGTGGCATGCTGCAGTTCATGGGGTTGCAAAGAGTTGGATACGAATGAGCAACTGAACTGAACTGAACTGAATGGTCCCCGAGATTATGTGATGAATTAAAGCTTCCTTTGTTTCACAACATTCCAATTCCAGTTATCTATACTTGATGCCCAGGAAAAATAATTTTCAAAAAGAAAAATACATGTTTTCCTTGACAGAAACAGTTATATTTTTATAATGAAAGAAACCTGAAATATTGACTACCCCAAAAGAAAAATGGGCAAAGTAAATAAACCAACAAAAATGAATATCCAAAGAAAAACAACAAAAGCTAAACACATTTTATATAAAGCAATAGAAGACATTTTCCAAAAATCTTTTCCATGTCTTTGACCAATTTTTTACTGTTCTATAAGGAATGAGGGAAGCTCTTTCCCAGTTTCCTTATGGGGCATCATGTATTTGTTATTCCTGGAGTTTAAGCACTATCATATATTTAAAATAAATCTGATGAGCATACCCCAATGCTATTCTGGTCTTTGTTCAACATGCAAAAGGCTTTTCAAACTATACTCTGTAAATTCTACAGACACCATGTCAATCCATCCTTTTGTCCTGAATAAATTTTTTCATAGGATTCATGCCTGAAGATGTTATATTATAATAGATGTTCATTGTACTATTATTTCACCATGACAATGCAAAACAGAGACTTCAACTGCTATGGTCACTATTGTACTTTCAGAGAGATATGTGAATATATGTGCACCTATATAGAAACAGGGGCTTTCCAGGTGGCTCTAGTGGTAAAGAACCTGCCTGCCAATGCAGGAGGCATAAGAGAGACAGGTTCAATTCCTGGGTCAGGAAGATCCCCTGGAGGAGGGAATGCAAGCCACTCCAGTATTCTTGCCTGGAGAATCCTATGGATTCTAGGTGAATATCTAGAAAACTACACACTAAAATCCATAAGTATGCCGAACTGCCTTAAAGGAAGAAATCCAGCATAAGATGACATATTTAACTAAGTAAAATGAAAAGGCATTTTTATGGCAAAACAGTCCCCAAAAGGTCAACTGAGAAACAACAATTCTTAAAAATCATTTCAAAAGCTGGTAGTGGTAAAATAAGAAATTTATATTATGTGGGCATATAATAATAAAATTGACACATCAAAATGACAATTCAAGGTATTGATTTTTTATCAATCTCAATAACAGTTAAGGAAAGAACACTTTTTCACAATCATCCATCTGGGGAAATACTTACAGAGTTGTCACACAGTTTACAGTGGTGCTTTGAAACAGGGGGCACAGGTGCACTACCTGTATTTGCGGACAGAAATTTAAGCTGTTAAACTGATGGGAAAACCATCCGAACAACAGCACAGATATTAAAAGTACAGAAGTTCTTTACCTGCAGGCTTCTCAGTCTCAACACTGTTGACATTCTCAGACAGGTTGTTCTCTGTGGTGGGGTGTGTCCTGTGTCTTGCAGGATGCCTAGAGCATCCCTGACCTCCACCCACTCTTCCCAGAATAACAGACAGATATTTCTACAAGCATTGTTCAGTGTTCCCAGGGAAACAGAGTTGCTCTTGCTTAGAACAACAGTTCAAGCTTAACAATCTCAAATATTTTTGTAGGAATGATATAATAACAATGTGAAGAGAAAGATTAGGAAAGACAGTCTGCAGTGTGAGTAGCACAGCTCCTTATGAAATACTAAACAACTATTGAAATAATGAACCTATATTGCATTGGATATTGGTTGATTGGAAGAAAATGCCCTGGGGCATTATTGACCAGTAAAGAAAGGTAGGGGAAAAAAAGACGGCACTGAATCAAAAGTATCTGTGATGTGCATAGGATTCTATTCATACATTTGTAGAAAAGTGTATGAATAGGTGTTTGTACCTAATATAGAAAGAAAAGTTTAAAAGAAACCAAGCATATGTGGGACAATGTTACTGAGAATAAAGCTAGGTTAAGTGGTAGTAGTTTTAAAATAACCAAATGTAACAAGATTGAATTAATATCTATAACTATGTTTCATAAAGACCTGAACAGTAATAATTTAATGATACCAACATTGGGCACTAATTCAATGTTAAATTGCCAAAGAAAACCTATGGACCACAGCCCACCAGGCTCCTCTTTCCATGGGATTCTCCAGGCATGAATACTGGAGTGAGTTGCCATGCCCTCCTCCAGGGCATCTTCCAGACCCAGGTATCAAGCTATTTCTCTTATGTCTCCTGCATTGGCAGGTGGGTTCTTTACCACTAATGTCACCTAGGAAGCCCATAATAAGTGATTAATTAGCACTAAAAAATATGCAGGAAAACAATCACCGGCATGTTTTTAAAGCAAGTATTGTCAAGCGAAGAATATTACAGTGACAGCTCAATTCGTTCAATAAAAAACATAAAAAGCATTAGAGAGAACACCATATGACTGACCCCATAAATTTCATAAATTACCAAACATTCTCACAAATACATCTATATATACATAAAATAACTAAATGGCAAGCATTTTGTGGAAAGAAATTAAGCCTCCAATTCATTTTGAATAATGTGAGCAAAGTTACAAAGGGTTCTCACAAACAATTTTTGATCAACAGAGTAAATGTGTAACACAGAGATAAATATATATGTGTATATGTGTGTTTGTGTGTGCTCAGTCATTTCCAACTCTTTCTATATGAGAATGCATATAAAACGTTTCAGCAAAGGTCTTTCCCGATTGCCCAGTGAGTAAAGAATCTGCCTGCAATGCAGGAGACACAGGAAATGTGGATTTGATCCCTTGGTGGGAATGATCCCATGGAGGAAGAAATGGGAACCCATTTCAGTATTCTTGCCTGGAGAATCCCATGGACAGAGGAGACAGCAGGTTACAGTCCATGGGGTTACAAAGAGGCAGACAAGACTGATTGACTGAATATTACAGAAAAGAAAAGGTTTCTATCTGTCAAGAATATTTTTTAATTGATTTGTTTTTAATTGGAGGATGATTACTTTACAATATTGTATTGGTTTCTGCCCTACACCAACATGAATCAGCCATTGCATACATATGTTTGCAGGGATATATTTTCATGAAGCCCTTCATTCAGATCGTACTCATTAATATGGAAACAGTCAAATATGACCCATCTTATAAAAAATCCTTACTTCACGTACATCTGTCCACATCTAATAACTTATTTCTCTACTCTTGTTACTTCATATTGTCATTAGGCTTATGTTCAAATTTTACTGGAAACACTTTATGCCTCCCAGTCTCTCTTCTAATTGAACTTCCATTTTTATCATTTAATTGGCAACAGTGAGCCTTACCTTACTGAGGTCAATCTTTGCTTCTCTTTAGCAGGCCTGCTCAGTTGCTCAGTAGTGTCCAACTCTTTGCAAGCCTGTGGACTGTAGCCCACCAGGCTCCTCTGTCCATGGGATTCTCCAGGCAAGAATCCCGAAGTGGGTTGCCATGCCCTCCTCCAGGGGATCTTCCTAACCCAGGGATCGAATCCGTGTGTCTTATGTCTCCTGCAATGCCAAGCAGGTTCTTTACTACTAGAGTCATCTGTGAAGCCCTTGCTCCTCTTTTAGTGCTAAGTAAATGCATTTTTTTATGAAGTAGGGTTTCCTGAGTGGTGCTAGTGAAAAAGGATCAACTGCCAATGCAGGAGATACAAGAGACTCAGGTTCAATCTCTGGGTTGGGAAGATCCCCTGAAGGGGGAATTGGCAACTCACTCCAGTATTCTTGCCTGAAAAATTCCATGGACAGAGGAGCCTAGCAGGCTACAGTCTGTGGGGTTGCAAAGAGTCTAACATGACTGAGTGAAAGAGCATGAACACACAATAATCAGGATAGCAAACTACCACACTAATCTCTGGTATCTGAGCTAGACTGGTTTGAATCACAGGTGACCTCAAAAAAATGTTCAAGGTTTGCATTGTATTTCTCTCCCACAGTGGCTTTGGGCTCTCAGACTCACCTCGATGGGAACTGAAAGAAAGGTCTTTGTGTGGAAGTTCAAATGCCTCCTAGAGGGTTGATAATAGAGACTGAAGTACTGTCCACACAAGACAGCTGCAGGGAGTAAAGGACTGATTTCCCAGCCAAACTCAGGTTTTCAAAGGAAACATGTCCTGTAGCATCCAAGACTTCTCAGGCTGAGGGGACCACAGCAGAGAGATTTTATAGCTCACCTGGCTTCTCATTAGGCATATTTCTGCTGTAACACCCATACTCTGTACCTGATTTCCCTGGGGGACAGTGGTCTGGACAGAAAGGAAAATTTTCCAGTTCATTCTTTGTTCCTTAGAGATCAGTTTACAAGGCAGGTGAATTCTGTTTTTATTACTCCTTCTCCTTAATTCTCCTGTGTCCAGAGGTCTAAACCATCCCAGAAACTTATCCCAGTCTGAGCTAAAGTTTCCTCAAAGTCTAAGGTTAAGAATTCTCACTTAATTAAGTCCCTCAGATCTTTAAAGTTTTCACTAGTGGTGAACACATAATTCCTGATAGTTCTAAACAATATTTTATGAGTGTGACAACTGTGTCCTTTCATATAAAACCTTAGGCACTACACTCCTTGGCTCCCTGACATTATTGCCATCTCAGTTAGGATTTTTATGCTTATATCAGAAGTTAAGAGCTGTCCTTTAGTACATCATTATGTTTTTAATTATGAGACAAATATAGATATTTTTATGCACTATAATCTAACAGCACATTATGTGGATTGTCTGCTTTAATTTTTATGGAAGTTCATGCTGTGATGTAGTCTTCTTATATATCATGACTTCATTCTGCATTATAGAAATGAGACACAGAGGGGTTTAATGCTCTGCTCCAAGGTATGACCAAGGAAGGGATGGAGTCTGGACTGGGTGTCTTGATTGTAAGAATGATTTTAGTTCATAAATTCTATGGCAGTGATTTACAATCAGAGATGACTTTGCAGCAGGTGATATTTTTCAGGGTCTAAATGGATCCTACACATGTAATACATAGGACAGCATCCTATACACAAAATTCAGTTCAGTTCAGTTCAATTCAGTCACTCAGTCATGTCCAACTCTTTGTGACCCTATGAATTGCAGCACGCCAGGCCTCCCTGTCCAACACCAACTCCTGGATTTCACTCAAACTCACGTCCATCGAGTTGGTGATGCCATCCAGCCATCTCATCCTCTGCCGTCCTCTTCTCCTCCTGCCCCCAATCCCTCCCAGCATCAGAGCCTTTTCCAATGAGTTAACTATTTGCATGAGGTGGCCAAAGTACTGGAGTTTCAGCTTTAGCATCATTCCTTCCAAAGAAATCCCAGGGCTGATCTCCTTATACTGCCTCAAATAAAATCAGGGAAAAGGAATTAAACTTATTCTAGTATAGCACTTTCCTAAGTTGACTATTCTTAAAAAGTACCAAGGATATGATTCAAATGCAGATTATGATTCAGCAGGTCTGATTCAAGGTACCAGGGACTCTGTATTTCTGACAATGTCCTACCTGTTCTTGATGCTGCAGGTCCTTCTCTGGGTAGCAAGAAAATGATTCTGTTAGATTCAGATATAAACAGTTTTAGGTCTTCATCAAGAATCTTCCATGTATGTAATTTTGAACATCTCATTCACTTTGTGAGCAGTGGTAAATTCTGTTTGATTTTTTTAGTGGGAGAAGTCAAGGGTGGGATGTTTTGAGAGAATAGCATTGAAATATGTACCTTACCATATGTAAAACAGATGACCAGTGCAAGATCAATTCATGAAGCAGGTCACCCAAAGCCAGTGCTCTGGGACAACCCAGAGGGATAGAGTAGGGAGGGAGGTGGGAGATGGGTTCAGGATGGGTGGGACACATGTATACCTATGGCCAATTCATGCTGGTATATGGCAAAAAACCATCAAAAATACCATATGGTAATTACCCTCCAGTTAGAGTAATCTTTTCAAAAAGCACTTTTGAGTGACATCAAATGATATATATCTGAGAAAAGACACTTTACTAGGCAGAATAAGATACTCAAAAGATAACCACACCCCATTCTCAAGACCTTTTGAATATCCTATCTAGGTGGCAAGGAAGACATTTGAGTGGGTAGCCTATCCCTTCTCCAGGGGATCTTCCCAACCCAGGAACTGAACCAGGATCTCCTGCATTGCAGGCAGATTCTTTACCAGCTGAGATAACAGAGAAGCCTGAGATTATATTAGCAAATTGAATAAAGTGGATAATCATTGATCTTGATATCAGATTAGCATGGATATTCAGCTTGGAATAATGTAATCACAGTGATCCTCCAAATGCAGAAGAGAACGGATGAAGAATTAGAATCAGATAGATATTTTTAAATGCTCTGAACCTGGGTTTGAAGATGGAGGAAAGACCATGAACCAAGGAATGCTGGTGGCCACTAAAAGTAATACAACAAAGGAAACGCATTGTTCTCTGGAGTGTTCAGGAGGATCTCAGTCCTGCAGATATCTTAATTTTAGCCCAGTGAGACTTTAGAATTTTGAAGAGTTTTAAGATATATATATATATATATATATAGATATAGATATAGATATATAGATATATATAGATATATATAGATATATATGTTTTAAGCCACTAGAATGGTAATTTGTTATGGAACTTTAAGACAGGTATTTGTTTTAAGCCACTAGTGTGGTAATTTGTTACAAAAGCGTATATGCGTGCTAAGTCACTTTAGTGGGGTTTGACTCTTTGTGACCCCAGG
>NW_011484040.1:7350-11503 GCF_000754665.1 Bison bison bison | reverse complement strand
TCAAAAAAAAAAAAAAAAGAAAGAAAGAAATTGGTGTTTCACATAGACTACCATTGGAGACATGTATTGATGATCAGTTTTTCTAGTGACTCTGATAATGATGGCTCAGCAGGTAAAGAATCGCTCTGCAATGCAGGAGATGCAGAAAATGCGGGTTGGATCCCTAGGTGGAGAAGATCCCTTGGAGTAGAAAATGCTAACCCCCTCAAGAATTGTTGCCTGAAAAATCCCACAGACAGAGGAATCTAGTGGGCTACAGTCCATGGGATGGCAAACAGTCAGACTCTACTGAGCAACTGAGCATGCACTGGTAACCAATATGCACACTGAGCTAAATAAAGAAGGAGATCCTATAGAAAATAAAATGAAATGCCTTGCTATGAAACACACTATATGTTAAAGTCAACATGTGGGGGAAGATAAATTATGGTAGTGATGTACAAAAGGAATAATGAACAAAAAGTGTTAAACTGAGATTTCATATTCTTATGAAATTCTGTCATTGGATTTAGTCACCAATGTAGTTTTTCTTCCTCATAAAAGTAACAGAACTAATGATTACTCACTCAGTAAAATGAAACAAACTTTATCTGTATATAACATGGCAAAGTAATGTCTCTGCTTTTTCCTTTGCCAATAAAGGTCTGTCTAGTCAAAGCTATGCTTTTTCCAGTAGTTATGTATGGATGTGAGAGTTGGACTATACAGAAAGCCAAGTGCCAAAGAACTGATTCTTTTTTACTGTGGAGTTGAAGACTCTTGAGAGTCTCTTGGACTACAAGGAGAACCAACCAGTCCATCCTAAAGGAAATCAATCCAAAATAATCATTGGAAGGACTGATGCTGAAGCTGAAACTCCAATCCTTTGGCCACCTGATGTGAAGAACTGACTCTTTGAAAAAGACCATTATGCTGGGAAAGATTGAAGGAGGGAGGAGAAGGGGACAAGAGAGGATGAGATAGTTGGATGGCATCAGTGACTTGATGGACATGAATTTGTGTGTTGCAGAGACCAGTACTTGAGAAACTGAGCACCATGCTCAGAAAGTTGGAGAACTCCAGTTTATTAAGCCAGTGAGACCTGAGGAGTTAGCACTCCAAGCTCTGAGCACCGAACAAAGGGTTACAGAGTTTTTATACATGAACAGGAATCACTAAGTGGGTTTGCGGTTTGAAGGGGCTGGACGATTGCAGACAGCAGAACAAGGGTGAGAGAGATAAGCTCCAGCTCCTACTATTGTGAGTCCCCACTTTATGAGACTGATGTGATCTAGACTTTGCAAGTAGCAAGCTGAGTTACAGAGGCAGAAGGAGCAGGAGGTTATGTAAAATTTTAACTTTTCCTCTTCATTCTCCCTTCTTGATGCTCTATCTATCACTCATTGCAGAAAGCATCATCTCATATTTTGGTAGGTCATTCAGAGCTCCCCATTGTTTAAGGGGCTATATTGAGCTATTACCATTTGTAAACTTATGGATTTAATTCAGGAGATTATGAACTGGGTAATAGCATTGAGGATATAAGGGCCAAACAAGAGCATCACAAAGAACATGAAGAGAGGATCGGTTAAAGGGAGAAGCCACAATGCTCAGCTTCAGATATCGTTCCAATTACCCCAGGAATATGCTAGTTCTTTTCCCCTGTTCATGATTCATTCCCTTAGCTGTTTGGCCATGTACCTGACTGTTCCTGATTGGTTTACATAAGAGCAGCATTCTTCATTCTAGAAGAGGCAGAGTCCTCCCTTTTTAGCTGTCAGTAGGTCGAGCCGTTTCCTATTCTGTAAAACCACCTCAGCCAAGGAGTCTAGTTGGTCCTGTAACAAAGAGCACAACAATAATATTGATTAGGGATAGAGGCCAGGGTGGACAATGAAAATCATCAATATTTTGATTGCTGTATCCTCAAGCTTCCACCGTGCATTGACTAGTCAGCTTCCAGAGTGACTAGAGCAGGGCTCAGCGACCTTTGTGGGTGAAGGTGGTTGTCTTTGGAACCGGACATTGAGAGGGTTTTGGGGGTCCTGAACTGCTTTTCAGATATCCACATGACAGGAAGTAGCTGTCTTCTTGACTCGTGTGGTGGATCCAAGGGATGACACCTGTAACTTTAACATCAATATGAATTGCCAGGACGACTTTATGAGGGCCTGTCCAAACTGGCTGAAGGCTGAAGTGTTTTTTTTTTTTTTTTCCCTAATCTTTAACCCATACCTCATATCCTGGCTAACAGGGATGAACCCAATTGCCCAAAGGAATGAATGTTCTTTCTAAGGTTTATTGGGGATATGGTGGAAAACTTTTCCCAAGGCCTGGAGGTGTTGGGAAATCTCCTGGTCAGCTAGTTGTTGGTGGTCTCCCTTTAGCTTTTCTATCACTGGGGGTGGTCTTCCATATAATATCTCAAAGGGAGAATAGCCTAAGGACCCCAGGATGCATTAATGGAGGGAGATGAGAGTCCACAGAATGATAAGGCAGCTTGTTCCAGCATTGTCTGGGTGTTCCCCAGGGGATATTCTTGTTGCACTACTACTTGGAGAAACAAACTTAATGAGAAAGTTAAAGATATATTACCCAAAGATTAATAGTAGTAGAAAAGCTGCTGTGGAGCTAGCCACGAGAACCAAGTCCAGACATTTGTTTGTACATTAGTGTTTCTCTAGGTATGAGAAGATGCAAGAATTTGAACTCACAAAAATCTTTACCTGAAAACATTTGACTATCTGAAGGCCTGTTTTCTGGGTTTTTCCCAGAGCACAGAGTGCCTTATTTTTTGTCTCCACCCTGAACTCCTTTCAAGGGGATGTAAAGGTCAGCATCTTGTAGTGGTCATGGTAGCTGGCAACGGCCAACTTCCAGTCAGCAGGGCCCCTTCATAGGCACATATTTGACCATGGTTTTGGGGGCATGTCATAGCTATTACATTCCACAGTGCTGGGAAGGCTCATTCCCAGGTCTACCGAAGATTCCATCAACAGGCCACTCAATGTGCTGTCACTAGACCAGGCCTTGCAAGCAGCAAAAGTCTCTGGGATATACCTGTCTTACTAGCCTCTTGGTCCAGGGAAATATTTCCTCTTGAAGAAGCATCAAGAGGAAATATTTTTATTTATTAAGATTAAATATCTAGATTTAAATATCTAGATTTATTAAAACTGATTAAAATATCTAGAGTTACATTATTACAATTATTGATCTCATGTGGAACTGCATATCACCATTTCATCATAGGCTTAGTCACATATTTGGTAACATAAGATACAATCTTCTGAAGCAAGATACATAGAAAATATATAGCTAGCATTTATTAGTAAGGTCACAAGCAAGAACATAAGTCAAGAACTTTCCCATAGCCCTGGCTCTTTGATTTTCAGCTGTTGTTTATCGAATTTTAATTTCCTGATTTAGGAGCAGACTAAAACTATTGCCATGTTTTAAGGACATCAAGATATCAAATGTCTTACCGTGAGGAGTTATTTTTTGTGGAAGCAGAATGAGCTACGTCTACATGTACCATAATCTTAAATAATGTTTATTTACTTTACTAAAGTAACAAAAATATTAAAAAAAACAAATATAAATCATTAAAGGCAAAGAAATTCATAATCGGTTATCAAAAGCTGCATTCTAAGAAAACTTTGTTCTCTAAACAGATAGAAGACCAAATTCCAGTCTAGTACCAGCTTATTATTAATAACAAAATTTGTTTATCTCCTTAAACTTAGAAAGTCTTTTCCGTAAATCTTGAAGAACTAGCAGTATTATTCTAAAGGCATGAGAATAAAACCATAGAAGGCATGCTTGAAACTGATTCTGTTGCAAGTGACAAAGAAACAGGTTCACCATACTTCAATATGATAACTAGAATTATAATTGACCATATTTTATCAGGCATATCAGATCTATATGAATTTCACATAATTTTAGTTTATCTATGTTAGTAGCATCAACCATACAGTATAACCTGAAAAGACTTATCACCCCTTCAACAGTATTTCTCATGTAATTTAACAGGTCCAATGAACCCAGGTAGCTTAATAGCTCTTTGGGATGTCTCAGGGGCCCTCTGAAGCATCCCAGAGTTAGCTAGAAGTCAAGTTACTTAGGAAGTTTTGTCGATAAATGTCAAAAGGGTTTATAACAGTCAGGGATT
>NW_011484040.1:6498-6623 GCF_000754665.1 Bison bison bison | reverse complement strand
TGTCCCCTACAAATTCATCAAAAGTTCATTTGAAAGCTGAACAAATTCCACAAAGCAACTTCTGAACACTGGTGGAGGACAACAGGCACCCAGAAATGCAGCCCATTCTCTTCGAAAGGAGATAG
>NW_011484040.1:3643-6186 GCF_000754665.1 Bison bison bison | reverse complement strand
CTGCAGTGCATGAAAGTGAAAAGTGAAAGTGAAGTCGCTCAGTCGTGTCCGACTCTAGCGACCCCATGGACTACAGCCTACCAGGCTCCTCCGTCCATGGGATTTCCCAGGCAGAAGTACTTGAGTGGGGTGCCATTGCCTTCTCCGCCAGAGATAGCATCCTCTGCCAAACTGTGAGCAGGCTCCCAGTTGTTAACCAAGTCTTCCTGGGATCCTGGGCGGTTGATGTCCACCAGGAGGGTCACAGTCAGCGATCAGCTCCCCAGAAGAGACACACGGCACACCTGAGACAGTGCTCTCTCGGTGCACCTGGGAAACTGAGTGGCTGAGACCGGGGAGGTGATAAGACACTCCACCCAACTGGGGGGAGTGCCTTCACTAAGCACCTGATCACTTGAGCTGCTTGGACCTGGGAAGGGCACAAAACACAGGCCCAACCGAATCTGCGCCTTTGTAGAGTACCTGAGAACATGAACCTGAGCAGCTAAGAGCTGGGAAGTGCACACAACCCAGGGCTCACTTTAGAAAGTTTCCCAAGAACAACCTGGAGCCTGAGTAGTGTAGACTGGGAAAGCACACACACTGTGAGTGGGGGGAAACCCAGTGTGGCCCAGACACTGTGAGCACTCCCTGCACACACCAGTGATATTTGTTTGCAGTGCTCCTCCCTCCTCACAGCACAATTGAGCAAGTGAGCCTAAGTAAATGGCCACCTTCACCACCTTGTGTCAGAGGGGAAATTTGACACTGAAGATACTTGCAAACAGGAAGCTAAAACAAACAAAGAAGAGGGAACTGCTTTGGAAGTGGCAGGTGCAACAGATTAAAACCCTGTAGTTAGCATTAACTACATTGGAAGGGGCCTATAGATCTTGAGAAGAAGTATAAGCTGGAACAAGGAACTATCTGAAACTGAACTGACCCCACACTGCCCATAACAGCTCCAGAGAAATTCCTAGATTTATTTTACTCTCTTCATTTTTAATTAAAAAAAATTTTTTTTGGAATTTTTCCATTATTTTATTACCATAGCACACAAGTGTATGTAGAGACATATACCTTATGTACACAGATATTCTATAGAGCAATAACTGTAGCGAATGTTTTATATTTTGTAAGATTTATTTAGTATCCTGCTTCATAGGTTCTTAAAGTATATTTTAATGTGTCATTTTTTATTCTACTGATTGACTAGGTTGCTAAAATCTGACTTGGTTACTCATTCTCCAACTCTTAATTCTCTTTTTCAATTACATGCAATTTTACTTTTGAAGAAAGCAGTTTGTCAATATGAAATTCTAAGGTAATTTTATGTAAGTAAATTTTCTAAATACCTGAGGCATATGCACTTTAGTATTCACATTTTTTGGCATTTTATCTATATTAAAATAGTTTTAAAATGTTCTTTGCCCTTTGATGCATTCTCTTTTTTATATAATTTATTTTATTCTTAAAATATTGTATTGGTTTTCCCATACATCAACATGAATCCGTCACGGGTGTACATGTGTTCCCCATCCTCTACTCCTCTCCCACATCCCTCCCCATACCATCCCTGTGCATCATTCCAGTGCACCAACCTCAAGCATCCTATATCATGCCTTGAACCTGGACTGGCAATTTGTTTCATATATGATATTACAGATGTTTCAATACCATTCTCCCAAATCATCCCACCCTCTCTCTCTCCCACAGAGTCCAAAAGACTGTTCTATATACCTGTGTCTCTTTTGCTGTCTTGCATACAGTGTTGTTGTTACCATCTTTCTAAATTCCATATGTATGTGTTAGTATACTGTATTGGTGATTTTCTTTCTGGCTTACTTCACTCTGTATAATAGGCTCCAGTTTTATCCACCTCATTAGAGCTGATTCAAATGTATTCTTTTGAATGGCTGAGTAATACTCCATTGTGTATATGTACCACAGCTTTCTTATCCATTTGTCTGCTGATGGACATCTAGGTTGATTCCATGTCCTGGCTATTTTAGACAGTGCTGCAATGAACATTGGGGTACATGTGTCTCTTTCAATTCTGGTTTCCTCAGTGTGTGTGCCTAGTGGTGGGATTGCTGGGTTGTATGGCAGTTATATTTCCAGTTTTTTAAGGAATCTCCACACTGTTCTCCATAGTGGCTGTACTACTTTGCATTTCCACTAACAATGTAAGAGGGTTCCCTTTTCTTCACACCCATTCCAGCATTTATTGCTTGTAGACTTTTGGATCCCAGCCATTCTGACTGGTGTGAAATGGTACTTCATTGTGGCTTTGATTTGCATTTCTCTGATAATAAGTGATGTTGAGCATCTGTTCATGTGTTTGTTAGCCATCTGTATGTCTTCCTTGGAATAATGTCTATTTAGTTCTTTGGCCCATTTTTTGATTGGGTCGTTTATTTTTCTGGAATTGAGCTGCAGGAGATGCTTGTATATTTTTGAGATTAGTTGTTTGTCAGTTGCTTCATTTGCTATTATTTTCTCCCATTCTGAATGCTGTCTTTTCACCTTGTTTATAGTTTCTTTTGTTGTGCAGAAGCTTTTAA
>NW_011484040.1:0-458 GCF_000754665.1 Bison bison bison | reverse complement strand
CGTTTAACCTTATCCCAGAGGTCTCTGAGATTGTCTTCATTTCTTTTAATTCATTTTTCTTTTTTCCTCTCTGATTTGATTATTTCTTTTTTAAAATATAAATTTATTTATTTTAATTGGAGGTTAATTATTTCACATTATTGTATTGGTATTGCCATACATCAACATGAATCTGCCACAGGTATACATGTATTCCCCATCCCGAACCACACTCCCTCCTGCCTCCCCATACCATCCCTCTAGGTCATCCCAGTGCACCAGCCCCAAGCAACCAGTATCATGCATTGACTTGGACTGGCGATTCATTTCCTATATGATATTATACATGTTTAAATGCCATTCTCCCAAATCATCCCATCCTCGGCCTCTCCCACAGAGTCCAAAAGACTGTTCTATACATCTATGTCTCTTTTGCTATCTCACATAAAGGATTATCATTACCATCTTTCTAAATTCCA
>NW_011484039.1:23043-23643 GCF_000754665.1 Bison bison bison | reverse complement strand
TCATTTTCACTATATTGATTCTTCCAATCCATGAACATGGTATATTTCTCCATCTATTAGTGTCCTCTTTGATTTCTTTCACCAGTGTTTTATAGTTTTCTATATATAGGTCTTTCATTTCTTTAGGTAGATATATTCCTAAGTATTTTATTCTTTCCGTTGCAATGGTGAATGGAATTGTTACTTTAATTTCTCTTTCTGTTTTCTCATTATTAGTGTATAGGAATGCAAGGGATTTCTGTGTGTTGATTTTATATCCTGCAACTTTACTATAGTCATTGAATTCTACCAAAAATTTAGAGAAGAGCTAACACCCATCCTGCTCAAACTCTTCCATAAAATTGCAGAGGAAGGTAAACTTCCAAACTCATTCTATGAGGCCACCATCACCCTAATACCAAAACCTGACAAAGATGCCACAAAAAAAGAAAACTACAGGCCAATATCACTGATGAACATAGATGCAAAAATCCTTAACAAAATTCTAGCAATCAGAATCCAACAACACATTAAAAAGATCATACACCATGATCAAAGTGGGCTTTATCCCCAGGGGATGCAAGGATTCTTACAATATCCGCAAAATCAAATCAAATGTAA
>NW_011484039.1:14530-22477 GCF_000754665.1 Bison bison bison | reverse complement strand
GAATGATGCTAAAGGTGAAACTCCAGTACTTTGGCCACCTCACGTGAAGAGTTGACTCATTGGAAAAGACTCTGATGCTGGGAGGGATTGGGAGCAGGAGGAGAAGGGGACGACAGAGGATGAGATTGCTGGATGGCATCACTGACTCGATGGACGTGAATCTGGTTGAGCTCCGGGAGTTGGTGATGGACAGGGTGGCCTGGTGTGCTGCGATTCATGGGGTCGCAAAGAGTCAGACACGACTGAGCAACTGAACTCTACTGAACTGAGCAAACAGTCCCAAAAAGCCATACATGCATGAATTGCAGAAGGAAGTTTCACAGAAAAATATAACCTGACTTTTGAAAGACTACAAAAGTGTTTGGTATAGAAAGGATATTTTATTTGGCATTGCCCAGGGATGAAGAAAGCCATGGTTATTTAATATATGTTAAAAAATAGGAAATGGACAAGAAAAATTAAAAAAAAAAATTGCTTCTATAAAGTCCATAAAGTATGGGAGAATTTACACTGACTGGCATAAACAAATTTAAAGTAGTAACCAGTAGGTGGAAACAGACAAAAAAATTTCTAGATCTAGTTGAAGGAGGAAACGGACAACACAGACTCCATCTTGAAAGCAGGGCTCCATCTTGGGCTGTACTGTGGACTTTGAGCTATATGCCCAGTATCCGTGGAAAAGACATACCAATACCAATTGGAAAACCAGGCCGCCACCCCCACCCACCCACCCATGGAAGAGCCCCAAGGCTCATACCTAGACTCTCTGCTGCTTAAAAGAATACCCTAATTATCTGTGTAACCAAATAGAATCATAAATTCTATTATGCTTATTGGAGTATGACCACAGGCCTATTGATAATTGTCCACTGTTAACTCCCTAGGCTTAAGGCATACAAATCATGGGTTTAAGGCATATGAATCACAGGTTAACTTTGATTGTATCTTTATTTTCCTTTGCTCAGACTAGCTTCAGAGAATTTGGGGAGGTGAGTTTGAACACGTACATTTAGGTTATATAAGGTTTTCACAAAAACTGGTCGGGGACCTTGGCTAAGAGGAGACTCTGCCTTGGGCCCGCCAGTGTAATAAATTGCATTCCACTATCTGCATTGTCCTTCTGAGAGTTTGTTTCCTGAAATGCGTGGCTACAACACAGTCACATACAAAAAAAGAGGACCAGCATGTTTTCACCATTTCTTTTCTCTACAAGGCTTTGAACAGAGTATTTAAAAAATGATCAAAGGAGCCGACTTCACTATTAATGATTTGCCACAAGATGTGGAGATATTTGTGACTCCCAGAGAAATTAAAAATGATGGCCAATACCAGATCTTAGAGATATTACAAAGGAGATATGCTATAGCTATAGGAAGTGCATTTATTGACAGAGAAATTATGTGAGTTGAATACTAAACTTTCTAAATGCTTAAAAATGTTTATTTCTGTCAATTCTTACATCTCTATCATGTATACTGCAAAGAAATATTTATTTTTATTATCATGAATATCAGGATGCAAATAGTTGTATTAAATATTAAAGTTGTAGAAGGCAATGGCACCCCACTCCAGTACTTTTGCCTAGAAAATCCCATGGACAGAGGAGCCTGGTAGGCTGCAGTCCATGGGGTCGCTAAGAGTCAGACACGACTGAGCAACTTCAATTTCACTTTTCACTTTCACTTTCATGCATTGGAGAAGGAAATGGCAACCCACTCCAGTGTTCTTGCCTGGAGAATCCCAGGGACAGGGAAGCTGGTGGGCTGCCGTCTATTGAGTCACACAGAGTCGGACATGACTGAAGCGACTTAGCAGCAGCAGCAGCATACATAAATATGCAAATATGTGTTGTTTAGTTTCTCAGTCATGTCCAACTTTTTTGCAACCCCAACAAAATGTATATAATGTAAAGTAAACATTTTACAACTACTATATCAGTTATAATACACACATGTAGATTCTTATGTATTTGGTTTTACAGATGTAATTTTAGATTTTATTATAAGATCTCAGAAACAAGTGTACATGTACGTACAAATTATTGTGAGTATTCACCCAGACATTGTAAAAATAGATATCAGAACTATGAAATTTTGAACAGAAAACTGTAGTAATAAAATAAGCACATTATAACTATGATTATAGTCTAACAAGAGCATGGGGAAACATTAACAGATGATTCCACTCATTCAAAAATGCTTTTTCATTTTTTAGTATGTATTTCAAAATCTCATTTGCATGCATTTAATTAAAACGTAGTATTTTTTATTCATCTTCTGAGTCCTGAAAAATATTCACATACCAGTAAGCTGTAAGGAAAGCAGAAAAATAAATGTAATCCAAAGTATCAAACAAAAATAAATAAAAGTTTTATTTCAAACTTCTACTCACTTTCATATTTTGTCTTGACAGACCAGCTGTTTCTGACAGTACCAGGAATGTGTTGTATAGAGCTATTGTCTCAATATGGAAAAGAGATTCAAAGTGAACTAGATTTGTCAAACTAGAAAAATTCGTGGAGGTGAGAGTTTAGACCAATAATAAAAGAGATGGAAAACTTAGCAGCTAAATTATTTAAAATCTTATTCATCCAAGAAGCTTCTTGAGTTTTTACCTTTAAGCAAACATGTACATATTTTATTTAAATAGACATATATTTTCTTCATAATATATGTCACTAAAAATAAGTCTATGACTTTCTCTAAAACTAGTTTGCTTTCTTTTAACTTGAAGTTTCCACCTTCCAGAATATTTAGAAATATCATTGCTATTGAGAAAGGTCAGCATAAAGAAGTTTTGACCTTTAACTGAGCTGAGGTGAATCCCAAGTGAACAGTTCTAAGGAGGAGTGTTTTATTTTTGCATTCTATTTGACTCCATTCTTTGCTTAATTCTAATTATAAACCTGATATCATCCAATAATTTTTTAATTTCCTACTGGTCACTATCTTACTATAAAAATGAGATTCCATTCAGTATATGCATTGGAATAACTTGTTAAGTGTGCAGATCATTTATTTAAATATAGTAAGTGAGGAATCAGACTGAATCCCACAGGAAGTTTTAAACTTCAGTTATTTAAAATAATGAATGCCATTTTGCATATGTCAATTTGTGTTTTTATCCACCTAGAGATTGATAAATATAGCTGGTAAAATTTTTTCTCTATTAAATGAACAAGTATAAATTGATTTGATAGCAATTGACTGAATAAACTCTTAGGTGTTTTTTTGAATATATCATATTGGTGTGTGTGACATCTTATTTACTTAGTGTTTTTGTTGTCTGTCACTTTATCCAATCAAACTTAAGTATTATCCATTATGTCCTACTTTTTGAAGGTGACATGTTCATTCATGTACTTCTATAACTCCATTAATGCTTCTCCTTTACGTAGAATTCTCTAATCTCCTTCAGTAGGTCAAAGTGTATTCATATTTCACAGAGCACAAGTGTGATCTCCAGTGTGAAGCCTTCAAATTTCTATGTTGTCAACTCGATCCTTTAATTGAGGATACATTTAAAGCACACTATATTTGTTCATATATTTCTTATAATATAGTTTATACATTGATTTTATTTATGAAAATAGTTACAAGTCAACCTTATAGTCAAATTGCCTAATTTTTTTTAGTAAATGAGAATTAAGCTTCTTTTCTTCTTTGCTTCTTTTGTTGTTGCATTATATCATTGTTTCAAATAAGCACTGTTTTTTTGTTATTGTTGTTTGTTTGTCTTTGTGTTCTTAAAACCATATTTTAGAATGTTAGACCTTAGAGTGAGAAAAAGCAAATAAAAATTTCTGACCTGAGTTATGTTAACTCCACCAAACTTCAGAACTTTATTGAGTATATATATCAGTTACTTTCACATACATTTTTCTTTCAATACCTATAAATAAATTAAGCAGTTTATCCCTAGTTAATGTCAAACTAGTGATCCCTAGTTTCCAGATGATGATTGAGGTAGATAATATTAAGAAATTTGGCCAAAGTTATTCAGATGTAAGTGACAAAGTCAAGAGTCAAGTAGATCTCATTAAAACACAACTGGAATAACAATAGGCTCATGAAAAGTGTCATAAATAGCTATACTATTGTGTCTAGCTATTGAATCATCTTCATCTTTATTAAAGTTAAGGTTTTTATTTAGTTATCTTTAAAAAATTTTCCTCAAAGTTAAAATTTACTGAGAGAAAAATAAAAAACAAGTTTTGTCTTTGCTGTAGTAACACACTCTCCTCCCCACCTACATATTCAAGTAAACTCTGATAGTTCAAACTGTGCCCCAACAATATATATCTATACCTTGTTTTCTATATTTCTTGGAATAGGTATCATTTTTATAAATTGTACTCTGATAGTACTTAAATAGTTAATGCATGAGTTGGTATTCTAATCTGTCATTAAAAAATCTTAAGAAAAGAGAGACTTGCATACCATATTTAATTATCATCCAACTGGAAACTGTTTAATTATTTTTAAGTGAGTTTGTTTTTTGATATTTCTCTTTTGATATTTCTCTAAGTGACAGTAACAGAGTTAAGGGAAAAAGTAGGTGATTAAATAGTTAATCCTACTAAGTGATCATAAAGTGAAAGTGAAGTCGCTCAGTTCTGTCCGACTCTTTGTGACCCCATGGATTGTAGCCTATCAGGCTCCTCAGTTCATGGAATTTTCTAGGCAAGAGTATTGGAGTGGGTTGCCATTTCCTTCTCCACAGGATCTTCCCGACCCAGGGATCGAACCTAGGTCTCCCACATTGCAGGCAGACACTTTACCGTCTGAGCCACCATGGAAGTGATCGTAAGTAAAGGAAAAAGTATGAGAGACACCTATAAGTTGATGATCATTCAACAAAGCAGGCTTGCTTAGCAACAAAACCAAACAGCCTTGCTAAGCAACAAAGCCATGCAACAGAAGGATGAGTCATGCCCCCAAACAACAAAACAATGATGGAACAAGACCCACATGCTGATCAGCAAGGTGAGTAAGTTAATGATCCCTAGGACATGCTGTCTGCATGCACTAAAAACACAAATATAAGGAAAAGGTGATATTATACTAAAACTTGAAATTACTATATTTTACTATATGTTACTGACGATTTTGCTCATTTCCGTTGTGCCATAACCGTCCAAGTTTGACCATGCAGGGAGAAGGAAACTCCCTTGCTAGAAGTGGAGAAGGAACTGATGATGAAAGCTTGACATCTACTTAAGAATGAAAAAAGTGTTCTTCTTCCCCTCCCCACTTTCCCTTTGATTATTAAACTGTAGCCCACTAAGTTTCAGGGTGGCACCTCTTGCCCATCTGCTTATAAACATCACAAGCACCCTATTCTAATAACTCATTTTGCCTCATGCTGAATTCTTTCTTAGCTGAGACATAAGGAACCAGAGCTCCTGAGAGCACCCTGAGACATATTTCTGCAGTTTCATAAGGAATAATTAGCATTAATGTCTAACAACTGTTTTAAAGGAATTTAAAATATAATTCAAACATATCATATAATTTTGCAACTGTGTAAATATTTTCTTGGTAATAAATTGTTACTTCCTGGCACAGCGTTTCTCCTGACATCTTATCTTAAAAAATTTATGTGAGTGTATGTTAGGTCGCTTCAGACATGTCCGACTTTTTGAGACCCTAAGGATTGTAGCTCGTCAGTCTTCTCTGTCCATGGGATTCTCGAGGCAAGAATACTGGAGTGGGTTTTGACCCCTCCCGGGTTGAACTCATCTCTCCTCTCTTTTGGTGAGTCTTTACCACTAACGCCACATGGGAAGCCCTTTGAGAATTCAAAGTTTAGCTAAAGAAAACATGAGTATAAAAACAATAACTGATTTTAAATTGCATGATCATTCCCATATTATTATAGGAAAAATTCACAATAAAATTTTGGAGTGCCTATACCTCATGTTCATTTAATGAGATGTGAATTTTCCCTGGAACATCAATCTTTGAGAGCAGAAACCATGGAAAACAATTCATAAGATGGGATGATTGTTTTTCCCAGCACCAGTAAGGAAACCATAAAGAAAATATAACAAATTAAACCAAGCTTTAAAATTGGATATAGTTTAGAAAACAATTCTTAGGTCATAACCGTCTTTTTCCAGAAATAAGATTTAAAATCAGTTTGGTCCAAATTTTTAGCTTCATGAAACAGTTAAGCCATCATGAATCTTCCTATTAAGTTTAAAATTAATTTATCCATTGATAGGGCAAGCTGGTGAAAAGTAGGAATTTTATAACTACAAATTGGACTCTGCAAAGAGAACAGTTTGAAAATAGATAACTGTTTTATCTAATGAACGCTCTGACTCTTCATTAAATTCACAATTTAGGGCAGTAGGTATCTAAATGATCAAAGGGATAAATAAGATTTAAAATTTTCATTTTAAAAGTGGAGAGAAATGATAAAGCTAGTATAATTCCCTCAAAACCTAAAACCATAACTAAATTTTTGGGTAAAGCACTCTTTAAGAGCATTATTTTGGAGCCTGTACAAAGATAACATCCAAAGTATGACATGTTTCTAAATAGACTGGGTACCAACTCACCAGCATAATGAAAATTATAGGTCTGTGTACTTCAAGTGCAGAATCCATGCAATTCATGTTTCTGAAATTAATTAAATGATTTTTGGTTATTCAGTGGTTGGTGTCTATTGTGTGTCTAAATGATATAAAGATATTTTCGTCAATAGTCATAAATGCATGAGCATTGAGTGAAAATGACGATTATTGGTTTATCAACACATTAACCAACTATATTGAAGCAATTTCCTATTTAACCCAATAACTGATATCCAATTATTTCATCCCCCCCCCTCTCCTGCCCTGGCACTCTAGATGTCATTTTATTTCTTTTATTATTCTCTGAAATTATCTTTCCTTTTCTTCAGTTTTCATAACAAAAATTCCTGAAGATATCATCTACTCTTGGCATGTTGGAGTTTAAAGGAATATTTGGAAAAAATGTAATGTTTTAGCCTGGTTCCATTTTCTTAAACTGAAAGAGAATGTGAATTCAAAATGTAACTACTATTGCTAAATGTCACCCAATTTTAGAAGATGTCTGAATATCTGGCAGCTGATATGAAATTCATATTCGTTCTCAGAGATTTTAAATAAAAGAAGCAAATTACATGCAAAGCTAAAAAGGGAAGTATTTATATTTCCACATTTTGATAGGAAAAAGCAGATGGCTTGTGGAGCACTCTGGAAATGCAAAAATGTTGTGCTGTTTAATAGCAAGAATAGAGGATAAAGGGGGTAAAAACCTGAGAAGGTTCCAATAAGGAAGTTCGCCAAAACATTTGCATATCATAATTCTTCATGATAATGATAGCATGACAATTTGTTCAGAGTAAATAAGAGAAAAAGTGAATGTTTGATTCATGGATTCACCATTCAAAAAGGACCTGGTAAATAGCTGAATCTGCAGCTGTCCTGAACTTACCTGCCTATACTCCATGTCGTTTTCCACTTTCTTTGCATTCATTAAAAGAGCTTGAATAAATAACACCACTTGGCTGATCTTTCAGGTTTGTTGACAACAGGAAAGTTTGCCCAACAAAAAATGGATGGAGAGATATAAGTGGGATGATAAATTCTCTCAATATATTTCTTCTTTCAGTTCAGTTCGGTTCAGTCGCTCAGTCCTGTCCGACTCTTGGGATTCCATGAATCACAGCACGCCAGGCCACCCTGTCCATCACTAACTCCTGGAGTTCACTGAGACTCATGTCCATCGAGTCGGTGATGCCATCCAGCCATCTCATCCTCTGTCATCCACTTCTCCTCCTGCCCCCAATCCCTCCCAGGATCAGAGTCTTTTCCAATGAGTCAACTCTTCGCATGAGGTGGCCAAAGTATTGGAGTTTCCGCTTTAGCATCATTCCTTCCAAAGAAATCCCAGGGCTGATCTCCTTCAGAATGGA
>NW_011484039.1:9489-13961 GCF_000754665.1 Bison bison bison | reverse complement strand
TGGTAGGCTGCAGTCCATGGGGTTGCTAAGAGTCAGACACGACTGAGCAACTTCACCTTCACTTTTCACTTTCCTGCATTGGAGAAGGAAGTGGCAATCCACTCCAGTGTTCTTGCCTGGAGAATCCCAAGGACAGGAGAGCCTGGTGGGCTACCTTCTATGGGGTCACACAGAGTCGGACACGACTGAAGCGACTTAGCAGTAGCAGAAGGTTTAATGATGTATCAAATCATGCATATTGATAGTGAAAAAGAAGCATACTCATTTGGTCCACCCATAGTGGTTTTAATCAAGTGACTGTTTAAAAAACTAAATCATTTTGGAAAATGGCTTTTCTTCTTTCATGAAATTGTTTAATCTATGGAATTATAAAGTATATGAAAGTATAAAGTAATTTAGCTTCTTAACTATGTTTCTTCTTTAGTTCAGTTAAGTACTCACGAGTTGCACTGAAAGATATAATCTGGGGTCAATCATGACCAATAGCAACCATTGATCTTGTATTCTCTCTGTCCATCATGCCTTTAAGAAAACTTGTACAGGACACAATAGAGCAAATGCTATAATTCAGATTAAATGTCTATTGGAAAAAAGATATTTCCAAGAGTTTCCCTGCCAGACTTATCTCTAATGAGAACCTGATGTGAGATCTTGGTCTCTGAATCCTGGCTTTACCATTTTCTTACTATGGGAATCTGAGCAAATAATTTAACTTCTTCATCCCTCATTTCACCCTCTATCAAATGAGGAAAATAGTACTTATCTCATAGGTTTGATATAAGGATTAAATGAATCTGAATCTTTAAAATTATTACAATAAAGCTTTGGACATGTTAAGCAGTGTGTGTTAGCTAAGTTCATTTCAGTTGAGTCGCTCAGTCATGTCCAACCCTTTGTGACCCCATGGACTGCAGCACACCAGGCCTCCCTGTCCATCACCAATTCCTGGAGCTTGCTCAAACTCATGTCCATCAAGTCAGTGATGTCATACAACCCTATTATCCTCTGAGGTCCCCTTCTCCTCCTGCCTCCTGCCTTTCCCAGCATCAGGGTTTTTTCCAATGAGTCAGTTCTTTGTATCAGATGTCCAAAGTATTGGAGTTTCAGCTTCTGCACCAGTCTTTCCAATGATGTTAGCTAAATATAGAAACATTTGTTAAAGATGATTTTTTTCCCAAGTAAAAGCCACAGGTGTGTTGTGTTTACGTGTGTTTGGGTATATGTAATGAAGTTTACAATGCTGTTTTTCTTGCCAGTATATTTGAGCTGGAATATTTAAACTAGCAAGACATGCTCACTTATTTAAAACATTTTGGGAATAGAAGTACAAATCAATGCTGTGTTATCCAATTATAACACATGATATATAATGTGTTATAATATCAGAAAATCTATATATTCAATATACACATTATTAGAGTTTATTATATTTGAAATATACTTTCTCACAAAAATCTTGTGTTTTTTAAAGTTCTAATTCATTATTAGGTATACATGTATACCTAATAAAGAAAAAAAATAAATAAATAAAATAAAGTTCTAATTCAGTCAGAGATAATACCACTTACAAGCTGTGTGACTTTAGAGGCAGCACTGGTTTTTAGTGTCTCATTTTGAAAATCTTTAAAATAGGCATAAACACTTCTATGTTGCAAGGTTATTGAAAGCATAAAACCCATAGTATATAAAACATCTGACACACTCAAAGGGCCAGAGAAGTGGAAACTATGTTTTACTTCTCTATATTAGTTTACAAATATTATACAGAGAGTAGAATATGTGAAGTGGAATGGGTGATAGATGACACAATCTTCTCAGAAACTCAACTGTAATAGCTAACATTTACTGAGTTCCTACCATGGGCCAGTTACTATTCTAAGTACTTTAGAAGTATTGCTTCATTTAATCTGATAAACCCCAAAGATAGAGTCTTTGATTTTTTTTTCAGATTTTACACGTGAGAAAACCATGGTATAAAATGGATATGTAACTTGCCTATGGCTTCACAGCTTTTGTTAAATGTGGGGAGAAATGATCCAGGAGTTGAGTTTTTGGAGAAGGGTACCCCTAAGCATTGTTACCGGGCTGTTTCAACAGACATTGGGAGGCATTAAAGTCCAAATGACTAACCTTTATAACCCATTCAGTGTTTCCGGATTAAGACTAAGTTATTTTAACTGCCTCATTCACTATAAACTATTTGTTAGGAAAAACACTAACCTCTCTGTCAGTGTCAGTGTCTCTCTTTCAATTGCTTCATGTTGGTTTTGTCAGCAAATGAATGACAGTTTTAGAGAAGACAATTCAGAACTTTGATACTGTAAAAATTAACCAGTTCTTTTCCATTTGATTTGTGCAGACATCTGTTTAGATGCAGCAGCAGCTCAGAGAGTTTGACTGCTTTTTTAATTAAGCAAACAGAACTACCACAGAATCCTCAGATCTTATAACTTTGTGTGATTAAAAAAACATGAAGTTTCTAGCATTGCTGAGTATTTTCTCCTCACTGAATTCTCTTCTGATACTCTGAAGCACAATGCGAGAAACATCATTCTGTAATCCTTGGTCTATTTGTCTGTAATGATTTACTTTCTGTGCTATTTAATAATGACAGATACCCTTTAACATTTTATACTTCCTCTTTACTTATTTATAATAGAGCATACTTTCAGTGGTCATTTGTCAAGTAACCTTTCTCCAATACCAATGCAGAATAGGTAATATACTTGCATAAATTAACCTGAAACTTCTGTAGCATTAAAAAAAAAAAAAGAAAACAGCTCTGATGAGAACAGAGAAGTGATCTGGAACAGATGCCATCATTAATTTCACCTAATTCTAGCAACCTCTCTTAGGCAGCTACTCCAAGTTCACCTTCTTGTTTCTTCACACAATGACCTTAAAATCTGTTAAATGCACATGGAAAACTCAAGTTGGGGCACTGTTTGTGGTATTTTAAGGAACAGTCACTAAGGAGGCTATAATAAAAATATTCTAAAAGTTTGCAACAGCATCACATCGCCTGACAGGGGAGTATCCAAGTTCCTTTGTCCTTTGCTAACTCTTTAGAGATACTGTACTGTGTTCTCACTAGTGATGAGAGACAAAGAATGATCCAGTTCTTCCTGAATTAAATATTATTCACCTTCACTGAAGCCAGTTGTGAAAGTTGTGGAAATTCTTCATTGTGGTTGTACTCATGGAAACAGAGCAACACAGAGCAGCAGTTTTGCTGCTGAAAAGATGGAGACTTGTGTGTGAAAGTGTTGTCACTGAAACAGCCACAGCTCCTTACAATTGTTCCAAGACTCAGATGAGAACAGACACTGATGTGTAATGCCACTGGGTTTGCTGTTCAGATTGCTTCATCCAAGTCAAAGAAGACTAAAATCTATGAAGCATATTAGACAGAGAATAATTAATTTTTTATCTTAAGATTCACTTTAGCAGAAAGTCCCACTAATAAATTATATAACACAAACACACATACATTTTGAGGAACACATTCAAAATTGAGGGCTGTTTCCAGATTTTATATAGGTATGACTGATCAAAATTGTATATATTTAATATATGTAACTTGATATTTTGGTTTGATATACACATATTCTGTGAAATGATCACCACAAAGAAAAAAGAAAGGAAAATGGTGACCTTTGTGAGATAATGGATTTCTTTTGTTTCTTTCTTCATCGCTTCCTTTCTTTCTTCTTTTCTTTTCTTCTGTTTTCCTCTTTTTCTCTTTCTCTCCTTCTTTACTCTCTTTCTTGTCACAAAATTTACCATTTCCTTCCTTCCTTCTTTTCCTCCCTTCCTTCCTTTTGTGTGTGTGTGTGTGGTAAGAAAGCTTAAGATTTATTCTTCTGGTAAATTTCAAGTATACAATTTTGAGTTTTGTTAACTATAATCACATTGCTATACTTTAGATCTCTAGAATTTAATCATCCTTCATAACTGAGACTTTGTATCCTTTGACCAATAAATATTTCCTCCTTCCTCCTCCTGAGGGTCTGACAACCAACAATGTACTCTGCTTCTATGACTTTGTCTATTTTTGACCCTATAAGTAAATTAGATTTCTTTTCTGCATCTGGATTATTCGATCTAACATAATGTACTCCAGGTTTATGCCATTGTTTTTGGTTTGACTATAATGATAATCTCTGATTCCATTGACTTATGTAAACACATGTTCATCAAAGGTTTTAGAATAGTCAGTGAAGCAGAAATAGATGTTTTACTGGAACTGTCTTGCTTTGTCAATGATCCAATAGATATTGGCAATTTGATCTCTGTTTCTTCTGCCTTTTCTAAATGCAGCTTGAATATCTGGAAGTTCATGGTTCACATATTGTTGAAGCCTGGCTTGGAGAATTTTGAACATTACTTTGCTAGTGTGTGAAATGTGTGCAATTGTGCAGTAGTTTGAACATTCTTTGGCATTGCCTTTCTTTGGGATTGGAATGAAAACT
>NW_011484039.1:4094-8642 GCF_000754665.1 Bison bison bison | reverse complement strand
CAATAACCTAAGATATGCAGATGACACCACCTTTATGGCAGAAATTGAAGAAGAACTAAGAAGCCTCTTGATGAATGTGAAAAAGGAGAGTGAAAAGTTGGCTTAAACCTCAACTTTCAGAAAACTAAGATAATGACATCCAGTCCCATCACTTCGTGACAAACAGATGGAGAAGTAATGGAAACATCGACAGATTTTATGTTCTTGGATTTTAAAATTACTGCAGATGGTGACTGCAGCCATGAAATTAAAAAATGCTTGCTCCTTGGAAGAAAAGCTATGAGAAACCTAGACAGCATATTTAAAGACAGAGACATTACTTTGCCAATAGAGATCAGTCTAGTCAAAGTGATGGTTTTTCCAGTAGTCATATATGGATGTGAGAGTTGGACTATAAAGAAAGCTGAGCACCAAAGAATTGATGCTTTTGAAATGTGTAGAAGACTCTTGAGAGTCCTTTGCACTGCAAGAAAATCAAACCAGTCCATCCTAAAGGAAATCAGTCCTGAATACTCATTGGAAGGACTAATGCTGAAGCTGAAACTCCAATACTTTGACCATTTGATGTGAGAAAGTGACTCCTTGTAAAAGACCCTGATACTGGGAAAGATTGAAGGCAGGAGGAGTAGGGCACAATGGAGGATGAGATGGTTGGATGTCATCACCAACTGGATGGAGACGAGTTTGAGCAAGCTCCATTAGTTGGTGATGGACAGGGAAGCCTGGAGTGCTGCATGCCATGGAGTTTTAAAGAGTTGGACATGACTGAGCAACTGAACTGAACACGTTCATTATAATTTTCCAGATTATTTCCCCCAAAAGAGTGACTAAAACTGGTGATTTGTTTATTTTCAGAACAAGGGTCATTGGAAGCTAATTTCCTCCTGTCCTGACCTTCTATACAGGTTTAAATAATGTATTCAAGGCCAAATTACAACAGAGAATAGAGATAGTATTTTGTTTTTCATTGACAGCATTAATTCAAAAAGTTAATTTTTTTCTTACCTGTAAAAGTTAGTCATTCCCAACATTGTCTGTCCATATTGTAACTTTACTTGTCTTATCATGCTTACTACTTTATAAGTAGAATTTTAGATAAAATTACAGTAACTTTTGTGATTTGATTTAGATCTGCAACAAATTTTTTATTACGCTTTAGATTTTACCTCTACGGCTGCACTTCTGTTCATAACTTCATCTAATTTACCTTCAGCTCATAGACCAAATAGGAGTCATCCAAATTGCTTTGCCTTGCCATAATTGTGGCAAGGTTTTATTCTATCACACTGTGATAAATTAGTAACAACACCTCGACAGGATCTTCAGTGGGACAGGTATAAGGAATAATTTAGTGTTTGAATTTTTTAGCTGGGCAGTGTTAGCATGATTTATGTCTCTTTCATAGTGCTGAAAAGGAAAGCTAAGAACTACTAAAGGATTCCATACCTGCAGCAATGGGCTGTCAAGCCAAAAAATAACCCAACAAGAAATAAAAGTCCAAACCAAGAAGGGGGAGTGTGTACCTCGGACACAAGCATTGAGTGCAGCATCTATACTCCTAGAGGAACTGAATGTGCTAACCTCTTGGAGAAGGGACAACACATCAGCTACCTCGATGCATTCTGTTTCCTTTCTAAATGCAATAAACATATTCAAATGCTCAACTCTTATTCCACTTAATTTTTCTTATAATGTATCTTTAGAAAATAACCTCTTGCTACAACACAAATATAGTGGCACAGGTTTTATTTCATTAAATTTTAGCTAAACGATGGTACCATTCTTTTTCGGCACGTTTCTAGTTTCTATAGAAGGGAATTAACAAGCTGTTGTTTATATCCTTGGTGGGGAAAAAACATCAATTCAGAAAAGACTTCTATTCAAGCAGGTGTTTCAGCTTGTAAAAAGTTGAATTACATCTAACAGCTATATTCCAATATAACTTTTTGTTGTTGTTGAGGATAATAATGGCAGCTAAAGACAGCTGCTAAGCTTTATTTATTTATTTTTTAAAGCTAACCAACTTCTAGTTTACATCACTGTAACTGAATTTATTGCCTTTGACATATATAGATAAGTACAAATGCATTAAAATGATTTTGGGAAGGCTGCTCTGCTGCTATCTCTTGGAATTCTGTGAGCTTCTATATAACACTAACATAGATTCCACTGATCTGTATATCTTAGTCTCATCGACCTCTCAACTCTCTATGCTGCTTTTACAAATGAGTTTATATTTTATGTAATATTCTATATAATATTTTATTAAATATCTATAATTCCATGTTAATGTCAGTCTTCCCCAATATATTGTAGACTCCGTAGAAGCAGGTACCATTGTTTTTTTATTCACTATCTTTTTTACCTTACTTTTCTGAGGGCCTGGCTTCCCAGCTGGCACTAGTGGTAAAGAACCCCCCTGCCAAATGCAGGAGATATGAAACTTGGTTTGATCCTTGGGTTGGGAAGATCCCCTGGAGGAGGTCATGGTAACCCTCTCCAGTATTCTTGCCTGGAGAATCCCATAGACAGAGCAGCCTGGCTGGGTAAAGCCCATAGGGTCAAACAGAGTCAGACATGACTGAAGTGACTTATCTCTCTGATACACAGCAGGATTTAAGAGAAAAATGTTCTCTGAATACTACACTAATGCATATGAGAAATTCTTTCCCTTGATTAAATATGAAAGCATCAAAAAGTTTTGTTCAGAATGACTACACTTAACTTACTGAAACAAAAACTGTATTAATCCAACTGCACATAGTTATATACAATATACAAGAAAGAATAGAAGGTTTGATTCTTATGTCAGTGGCCAGATCTTTCTCACTAAAAACCTGGTGAACTGATTTTTTTTCTTTTTTCTTTTTTTTTCTGTTGGTTCTATCTGAACCTTCTTATATATGTCCTACCTAGTTCTGTCCTACACTTGTAGAATCTCCATTTGTTACAGGGTCTTTGTTACTAGTCCTTATTACTAGTCACAGGCTTCCCTGGTGGTTCAGTGGTAAAGAATCTGATTGCCAGTGCTGGAGGCTTGGATTAGATCCCTGGATCTGGAAGATCCCCTGAATAGGCAGATGGCAACCTGCTCCAGTATTCTTGCCTGGAAAATCCCATGGACAGAGGAGCCTTGTAGACTTCAGTCCACAGGATCACAAGCGAGTTTGGCACGACTTAGCAACTGAAGAGCAATAACAATACAGATGGTCACAGAGAATACTTGGACCATGCTGACATTTCCAGTACATTACACAGGCTTCAAATATGTTAACTTTATCTTCGGTGTTGGATAATTTCAACTCCGGTAAAATATTCTTAAGCTCTTTCCTGGGATATAGATAAGTCACTTGGAAACACGTTGATCCTTCAGATCTTGCCTTAAAAATCTGTTAGTAAGAACAAGAGATGTTCTCAAGCTTTTGAAAATTGTTCCTTATTACTGAGGTGACCTGTGGAATCAAGGTTTTTCTGCCTGTTTGGTGGGAACCAGCACCATTCCCAGTCCTGCATGAAAGGTTTGCAGTTTTCTTCTAATCCTTTTAGAAGATTACTTTCCTAGCCTTAAGTCATTTTCTCTCATGCCTATGATCATCAGTGCTCTGCTGAATAGACAAGGGATAACTTCTATATAGCTCTCTGCCCTCTAACAATGTCCTACAGATTCTCTCGTCCATGGTCTTCTTATCACTTGAAAACATTACTCAATTCAGAAGAGTCCCTTAGGCTACACTTGGTCTCCTCCTTTCAATATATTGAAAATTCTATCAGTGCAGTAAACGGAGAAGATCTTGAAATCAGAACTCATCTAGCTTGCTTCTAGCTGTAAGGAATCACTCTCCTCTGTTACTTGATGTCTTGAATCTTAAAAATTGTTGTCATATATATTTGCTGTTGTAGTTTGTATTTTTAATATACTTTTTAGATCAGTTTTATGGTCACAGCAAAATTTAACAGAAAGTAGAAAGAGTTCTCATGCACTCCCTACCCCAGCCCAGACATGAATATATGCCCCTGATATGAATATTCTGCACTATAATTTGTAACTTGTTACAACCTATAATCTTTCATGGACACATCATTATTACTCAAAGTCTGTAGTTTGCATTAGTGTTCACTCTTGGTTGTTGTATACTCTATGGGTTTTTGCAAATGTGTAATTACAAGTATCCACAGTTGCCAGGAGAAATATCAATAACCTCAGATATGCAGATGACACCACCCTTATGGCAGAAAGTGAAGAGGAACTAAAAAGCCTCTTGATGAAAGTGAAAGTGGAGAGGGAAAAAGCTGGATTAAAGCTCAACATTCAGAAAATGAAGATCATGGCATCTGGTCCCATCACTTCATGGGAAATAGATGGGCAAACAGTGGAAATAGTGTCAGACTTTATTTTTTGGGGCTCCAAAATCACTGCAGATGGTGACTGCAGCCATGAAATTAAAAGATGCTTCCTCATCGGAAGGAAAGTTATGACCAACCTAGATAGCATATTCAAAAGCAGAGACATTACTTTGCCAACAAAGGTCAGTCTAGTCAAGCCTATGG
>NW_011484039.1:1995-2141 GCF_000754665.1 Bison bison bison | reverse complement strand
TGGTCTGGTATTCCCATCTCTTTCAGAACTTTCTACAGTTTATTGTGATCCACACAGTCAAAGGCTTTGACATAGTGAATAAAGCAGAAATAGATGTTTTTCTGGAACTCTCTTTTTCCATGATCCAGTGGATGTTGGCAATTTGA
>NW_011484039.1:248-1895 GCF_000754665.1 Bison bison bison | reverse complement strand
TGCCTTTTCTAAAACCATCTTGAACATCTGGAAGTTCATGGTTCATGTATTGCTGAAGCCTGGCTTGGAGAATTTTGAGCATTACTTTACCAGCATGTGAGATGAGTGCAATTGTGTGGTAGTTTGAGCATTCTTTGGCATTGTCTTTCTTTGGGATCGGAATGAAAACTGACCTTTTCCAGTCCTGTGGCCACTGCTTAGGTTTCCAAATTTGCTGGCATATTGCTGTAGCACTTTCGCAGCATCATCTTTCAGGATTTGAAATAGCTCAACTGGAATCCCATCACCTCCACCAGCTTTGTTTGTAGAGATGCTTTCTAAGGCCTACTTGACTTCTCATTCTGGGATGTCTGGATTCTAATATTTAGGTATTGGCATTTTGTTGTTGTTTCAGTTTTCAGTTGCCTGCTGACTTTCATATGCTTATTTGCCACTGCTTATCTTCAACTGAAAATAACAGAATGGGAAAGACTAGAGATCCCTTCAAGAAAATTAGAGACACCAAGGGAACATTTCATGCAAACATGGGCTCTATAAAGGACAGAAATGGTATGGACCTAACAGAAGCAGAAGGTATTAAGAAGAGGTGGCAAGAATACACAGAAGAACTGTACAAAAAATATCTTCAAGACTCAGATAATCAAGATGGTTTGATCAGTCACCTAGAGCAGGACATCCTGGAATGCCAAGTCAAGTAGGCCTTAGAAAGCATCACTACGAACAAAGCTAGTGGAGGTGATGGGATTCCAGTTGAGCTATTTCAAATCCTGAAAGATGATGCTGTGAAAGTGCTGCACTCAATATGCCAGCAAATTTGGAAACCTAAGCAGTGGCCACAGGACTAGAAAAGGTCAGTTTTCATTCCAATCCCAAAGAAAGGCAATGCCAAAGAATGCTCAGACTATCAAACAGTCGCACTCATCTCACATGCTAGTAAAGTAATGCTCAAAATACTCCAAGCCAGGCTTCATCAGTACATGAACTGTGAATTTCCAGATGTTCAAGCTGGTTTTAGAAGAGGCAGAAGAACCAGAGATCAAATTGCCAATATCTGCTGGATCATGGTAAAAGCAAGAGAGTACCAGAAAAATATCTATTTCTGCTTCATTGACTATGCCAAATCAGTTGACTGTGTGGATCACAAGGAACTGTGGAAAATTCTGAAAGAGATGGGAATAGCAGACCATATGAACCTGCCTGTTGAGAAACCTATATGCAGGTCAGGAAGCAACAGTTAGAACTGGACATGGAACAAGAGACTGGTTTCAAATAGGAAAAGGAGTATGTCAAGGCTGTATATTGTCACTCTGCTTATTTAACTTATATGCAGAGTACATGATGAGAAATGCTGGGCTGGAAGAAGCACAAGCTGGAAACAAGATTGCCAGAAGTATCAATAACCTCACATATGCAGATAACACCACCCTTACGGCAGAAAGTGAAGAGGAACTAAAAAGCCTCTTGATGAAAGTGAAAGTGGAGAGGGAAAAAGTTGGCTTAAAGCTCAACATTCAGAAAACGAAGATCATGGCATCCGGTCCCATCATTTCATGGGAAATAGATGGGCAAACAGTGGAAACAGTGTCAGACTTTATTTTTCTGGGCTCCAAAATCACTGCAGATGGTAACTGCAGCCATGAAATTAAA
>NW_011484039.1:0-148 GCF_000754665.1 Bison bison bison | reverse complement strand
AATGAAAACTGACCTTTTCCAGTCCTGTGGCCACTGCTTAGGTTTCCAAATTTGCTGGCATATTGAGTGTAGCACTTTCGCAGCATCATCTTTCAGGATTTGAAATAGCTCAACTGGAATCCCATCACCTCCACCAGCTTTGTTTGTA
>NW_011484038.1:33117-33925 GCF_000754665.1 Bison bison bison | reverse complement strand
GGAGGGATTGGGGGCAAGAGGAGAAGGGGACGACAGAGGATGAGATGGCTGGATGGCATCACTGACTTGATGGACGTGAGTCTGAGTGAACTCCGGGAGTTGGTGATGGACAGGGAGGCCTGGCGTGCTGCAATTCATGGGGTCACAAAGAGTCGGACACGACTGAGTGACTGAACTGAACTGAACGGGGATCAAACCGGCAGGCTCTGTGTTGGAAGGTGAAGTCTTAACCACTGGACCACCAGGGAAGGCCCCCTAACTCTTATAATTTCCATCTCTCACTTCTGTTTATGCCCCAAGAGGCATACATAGAAGAGGCTTCGCCTCTAACTCACCAGTTTGGATTTCAGCTGTGTTATCCACTGCTTCTTTGGAGCTGCAGTGTTTTAGTAATCATGTTTTTTAATTTCAATGATCTCTTTCTTGTTCTTTAATCCCCCATTTAAAAAATCATGCCCAGTTCCTGTTCCACAGACACGATATCCTTTGGAAGCTCTCGGCGGTTGCTAATTAGAAATTTCAAATTCTCTTCTGTTTCCTGCACTAATCCTGTTTCATCGAGGATTAGTTGACCACCGGGTCATGCTGGAGATGTGATTTTGAGGCTCTGACTGCCCTGCGAACCACTGTTTCTATAGATAAGTATATCTTTTATCCGTCTCTGATGAAGTGGCCTGAAGTGGTCCTGGAAGCTGCCACAATGCTTTTCTCTCTGAGCCGGGGGTTGACAACTTCTTCTGTAAATATTTTCAGGCTTGCAGGCCCTACAGCCTCTGTCGCAGCTGCTCAGCTCTGCTGTTGTGGCAGG
>NW_011484038.1:27806-29768 GCF_000754665.1 Bison bison bison | reverse complement strand
TCCTTCTCCAATGCATGAAAGTGAGAAGTGAAAGTGAAGTTGCTCAGTCGTGTTCGACTCTTAGCGACCCAATGGACTGCAGCCCACCAGGCTCCTCCGTCCATGGGATTTTCCAGGCAAGAGTACCGGAGTGGGTTGCCATTGCCTTCTCCAATAGGAAAACTAGAGGCTTTAAAATATTCATTTAGAATCTGACTGGTTTGCCAAACTGTCATTAATTGCAGGTTTTTTATGCTTTTCTTTGACAATCACTTGGGTTTTCTGGGTAAAGTTGAAACTGTTTTTACCTCCTTTCCTTTCATTATACCTATTAGTTCTGTTTTATCAAGTGAAAAGAGAAAAGTTTTAGTTGCTCATTCATGTCTGACTCTTTGGGACCCCATAGAGTCCCCAGGCCTCTCTGTCCATGGGATTCTCCAGGCAAGAATGCTGGAGTGGGCAGCCCTTCCCTCCTCCAGGGGATCCTCCTGACCCAGGGATAAAACCTGGGTCTCCTGCATTGCAGGCAGATTCTTTACCGTCTGAGCCACCAGGAACTTCCTGTTTTACCAAAGTACCTGCTACAGCTTCAAAAAATGGCAAAATAATAATGTGAACGTAGCTTCCGTGGTTTGCACCTGCTGGTGGGAATGCGTCTGCACGTCCTTGCGAGGCACTGGTGCTCTGGAGAGTCCCTGCTTTCAAAGACACACTATAGGCTCTGAACAACTGCCTTCCAGGTTGTCTGGGGGGTTGGGGGGGCAGAAATGCTTCCCTTTGGGACCATCCACGTGACTAGTGTCTGATCTGATGGGGCTCCTGTTCTCAAAGTACTTGTGATGATTCGAGCTGAGCACCCACTCGTTGGGCCATTTGTTGGTATTAATAGTGGTTCTGCTCAGTGGACTGAGATTTCTTCCCTTGCACTGTGGGGAAGAACCCCAAAGAAGATCCCAAAGACCATGGGCGTCCTCAGCCCTCCTCGTGGTTAAGACGTCGCCTCGGGTGCCATCAGGAGCAGGACCCCTTGGCTGGCCCCGAAGCCCTCTTCCTGCGTCCCACTCCCGTGTCCAGCGCCCTCCTGGCAGGCTGCTGTGCAGGCGCCTCCTTCTACCCGGACGTCGTGTTGGAGCCTCTCAGGCCTGTCCTCCCCACTCAGGTGTCTCCTCCTCAGGCAGCCCATGCCGGCCCTCAGCAGGGTCGGAGTCGGCCCCAGAGCACCGGCGTCCCGGGGACAAAGCCCCGCGCCGGCCACGGAGCAAACCCCCGAGGAGGAGGGAGCGTGGCACGTGGTTCTGTGGTCCCCTCGCTGTCCTGCTGTTTACAGCGGTTACATGGTGTTCCAAGGCCACCTGGGGCACTTTGTTTTTAACGGTCAGAAGCTATTCATCTGACACCGGAGGGAAATCTGTTAATTTAAACCATCTGAACCTGGAATGATTTGGAGATTCCTATATTAAATTTTAACATTTCCTGGCATTGTTATTCTTCATTGTGATAGTACAGAATTTTTATAATTTATATTTCCCGAGGAAAATGTCCCATTTCGTGGGGAGCTCAGAATTCTTTAACATAAATATTTGCACAATTGGCGTCCTGTAGCCACAGGTTCAGCAGCCATAGTTTCAACCAGCTTCAGATTAGAAATTTTTGGAAAAAAAATTCCAGAAAGTTCCAAAAAGCATAACTTAGATTTCTGCAGTCACCAACTATATGCATAGCATTTAATGGATTAGGTGTTACTAGTTATCTAGAGGGAGAAGGCAGTGGCACCCCACTCCAGCACTCTTGCCTGGAAAATCCCATGGATGGAGGAGCCTGGTAGGCTGCAGTCCATGGGCTCGCTAAGAGTTGGACACGACTGAGCAACTTCACTTTCACTTTTCACTTTCATGCACTGGAGAAGGAAATGGCAACCCACTCCAGTGTTCTTGCCTGGAGAATCCCAGGGATGGGGGAGCCTGGTGGGCTGCTGTCTATGGG
>NW_011484038.1:24648-25013 GCF_000754665.1 Bison bison bison | reverse complement strand
ATGCTGCTACTGCTGCTAAGTCGCTTCAGTCGTGTCCGACTCTGTGCGACCCCATAGACGGCAGCCCACCAGGCTCCCCCGTCCCTGCGATTCTCCAGGCAAGAACACTGGAGTGGGTTGCCATTTCCTTCTCCAGTGCATGAAAGTGAAAAGTCAAAGTGAAGTCGCTCAGTCGTGTCCGACTCTTTGAGACCCCGTGGACTGCAGCCCACCAGGCTCCTCCACTGTGAGATTTTCCAGGCAAGAGTACTGGAGTGGGTTGCCATTGCCTTCTCCGATTGATAAGATAGTTTCCTTTTAATTCTGTCATGATTTAAAAATTATGTTTTTTTTCTGATCAAACCTTAAATATTTTGTATTTTGTA
>NW_011484038.1:22893-24548 GCF_000754665.1 Bison bison bison | reverse complement strand
GTAGTAAACGTTATCATTTTTGTTTTCTGTTTCTGTTTTATTTTTGATCATTGAGTGTGTGTATGTTTTGTTTAAGTGGTTATATTTCTTTTTTATTGGGGTAAAATTCACATAACATAAAGTGGACCATTAATAATTTTAAGTGTATAATTCAGTTTTAGTTATGATTTTTAACTGTGCATTTATAGATTATTCACATTCTCCATTTGCCTTATATAGCAGTTCCTTTACCTCTTAAAAACCATTAAGGAACCCAAAGAACTTTTGTTTATGTGGGTAGTATCTATTGATACTGTAATAAAAATTAAAAACTGAGAAAATTTGAAAATATGAATTACTTCCCTTAAAAATCAGAATAATAAATTCAGTACATGTTAACATAAATAACATTATTTTAATGAAACATGTTTTTAAAACAAAGAAAATATGTAAAAATAGCATAATTTTACATTTTTGAAAATCTCTATAGTTTTGAACTTAGGAAGACAGATGGATTCTCATATCTGATTCTGCATTCAGTCTGTGGGAATAGATTGTTTGTTTTGCATTTTGAAGAAAGCCTGGCTTACCACACATATGTAATTGGAAGAGGGAGAGCTATTATAGCAGTTTTTTCAAATAATTGTGGATATCCTTCTTTGGCAAGTGGTGGTGTTTTGAAGGTTAGTGGCATTGTGGAACCTAAAGCCTTATGAATGACCTTTTCTGTTACATTGAACCCTGTTTGTCTATTTTGCATTCTGACCAGATCATTTAGCCCTTTATGATTTTGTGACATTATGCATTGGTCATTTGGAAAATGACTTGAGTTATGCGTATATTCCAAATGTTGACACATTACATTATACATTAGCAAAAAATCCTATTTGTTAGTCTAACCAAGGAAGTGAAAGACTTGCAAACTGAAAACTAGAAAACACTGCTGAAATAAACTAAAAATGACACATTTGTAAATATAAAGAGAGCCACATTCATGGATCAGGAGAATATATTGTTCAGATGTCAGCACTACCTAAAGCAATCTACAGATTCAACACAATCACAACAAAAATCCCAGTGAATATTTTTTTGTGTGTGGAAGTAGGAAAAAATCATCTTACAATTCATATGGAATCTAAATTCAAATAGCAAAAGATAATTTTGGAAAAAAGAAGAACAAAGTTGTAGGACTTGTACTTCCTGATTTCAAAACATATTACAAAGCTACAGTAATTGAAACAGCATGGTACTGGCACGAAGACAGATAAATAGATCAATGCAAAAGACAAGAGATCCCAGAAATAAAGTCTTGCATATATGGATGAGTGATCTTCAACAGAGGTGGCAAGATAACCCAATGGGACAAGAAAAATTCTTCTAAATGGATGATGTTGAGAATGTCCATATGCAAAAGAATGAAGATAGACCCTTCAGTTCAGTTCAGTTCAGTTCAGTCTCTCAGTCGCATCCAACTCTTCATGACCCCATGGACCACAGCATGCCAGGCCTCCCTGTCCATCACCAACACCTGGAATCTATTCAAACTCATCTCCATGGAGTCGGTGATGCCATCCAACCATTTCATCCTCTGTCATCCCCTTCTCCTCCTGCCTTCAATCTTTCCCAGCATCAGGATCTTTTCCAATGAGTCAGCTCTTCGCATCAGGTGGCTAAAG
>NW_011484038.1:21039-21451 GCF_000754665.1 Bison bison bison | reverse complement strand
GCTGTTAGGCCCATACCATTTCTGTCCTTTATTGAGCCCATCTTTGCATGAAATGTTCCCTTGGTATCTCTAATTTTCTTGAAGAGATCTCTAGTTTTGCCCATTCTATTGTTTTCCTCTATTTCTTTGTACTGATCACAGAGGAAGGCTTTCTTATCTCTCCTTGCTATTCTTTGGAACTCTGCATTCAAATGGGTATACCTTTCTTTTTCTCCTTTGCTTTTCACTTCTCTTCTTTTCACAGCTATTTGTAAGTCCTCCTCAGACAGCCATTTTGCTATTTTGCATTTCTTTTCCATGGGGATGGTCTTGAGCCCTGTCTCCTGTACAATGTCACAAACCTCCATCCATAGTTCACCAGGCACTCTGTCTATCAGATATAGTCCCTTAAATCTATTTCTCACTTGCACTG
>NW_011484038.1:18132-20633 GCF_000754665.1 Bison bison bison | reverse complement strand
TGAAAAGGACATCTTTTTTGGGTGTTAGTTCAAAAGGTCTTGTAGGTCTTCATAGAACCATTCAACTTCAGCTTCTTCAGCATTACTGGTTGGGGTATAGACCTGGATTACTGTTATATTGAATGGTTTGCCTTGGAAACGAACGTTCTGTCATTTCTGAGATTGCATCCAAGTACTGCATATTGGACTCTTTTGTTGACCATGATGGCTACTCCATTTCTTCTAAGGTATTCTTTCCCACAGTAGTAGATATAACGGTCATCTGAGTTAAATTCCCCCATTCCAGTCCATTTTAGTTCTCTGATTGCTAGAATGTCGATGTTCACTCTTGTCATCCCCTGTTTGACCACTTCCAATTTGCCTTGATTCACGGATCTAACATTCCAGGTTCCTATGCAATATTGGACCTTGCTTCTACCACCAGTCACACCCTTATCTTACAACATGTACAAAAATTAACTCAAAAAGGATTAAAGACCTAGACATAACACCTAAAACTACAAAACTCCTAGAAGACATAGGGGAAAAGATTTATGACATTGAACTTGGCGATGCTTTATTGGAGATGACATCAAAAGCACAGGCAACCAGGAACAAAAGCAAAACTAGACAGATGGGACTACATCAAACGTATACTCTATTGTGCATCAACGGACGCAATCAACAAAGTCAAAAAGTAGTGTATGGCATGAGAGAAGATATTTGCAAATCATATATCTTATAAGGGCTTAATATATGGAATATATAAGAACTCCCACAATTTAACAACAACAGAGATCAGATCATCCTGTTTTGTAGCAAAATATTTATTTATGGCCGTGTCGGTCTTAGCTGCTCCACGCAGGATCTTCAATGCTGTGCGTGGGCGTCTCTCTAGTCGTGCTGCGTGGGCTCAGGAGCGTGGGGGCTCTCTAGTTGCGGCATTTGGTCTCAGTTCACCAACGAGAGACTGAACCTTTATCCCCCCAACTGGAAGATGAATTCTTAGCCAGTGGACCACCACCAGGGAAGTCCCAAATCATCCAGTTTTAAAAATGGACAGAGGCTATTCATTCTATTCACTTTTGAGTTTGATATTGACAGTCCAACTAAAATTTTTAGTCAAAATTATTACTACTTAAAAACTGTAATATACAGTGGAACTATATGTAGCTGTGTTCTGTATTTACAAGTCCCCTGTGAATGTGTTATCATACTTTAAAAAATAAAAACCAAACCAAAACAGATGGACAGAGGACTTGCATAGACATTTCTACAAAGATGATGTACAAATGTGAGCAGGCATATGCAAAGGTTTCCAATACCATTAACCATCAGAGAGATGCAAAGCAAAGCCACAGTGAGATACCAGCTCACACTCGTTAGGATGGCTACTGTTTAAAAAGCTACAACAACAACAGGAAAAAAGTATTGGTGAGGAAATATGTGGAGCAATTAGAGCCCTTGTGTACTGTGGGTAGGATTGTAAAATGGTGACCTAACTATGACGATCAGTATGGAATGTCTAAAAAAAATAAAAAATAGAACTATCATATGATCTAGAAATTTCACTTCTGGGTCTGTTCAGTTCAGTTGCTCAGTTGTGTCCAACTCTTTGTGACCCCATGGACAGCAGCACTTCTGGGTATAAACCCAAAATAATTGAAAGCAGGGTCTCAAAGAGATATTTGCACACTCATAGTCAGAGCAGCATTATTCACAGTAGCCAAGAGGTGGAGGCAACCTAAATTTCCATTGATGGTTGAATGGATAAACAAAGTGAGGTCCATACGTATGATGGAGCATTTTCACCCCCCAGAATGAAGGAAATTCTGTCACATACGACAACATGGGTACATCTCGAGGGCCTCATCCTAAGTGAGGTAAGCCAGTCACAGACACATACTCTATGGTGCCACTAATATGAATGATGTAAAGTAGTCCAATTCATAGAAGCAGAATAGAATGAATGATTATTGTTAGGGGCTGGAGGGGAGGGGGGATGTTATTTAATTTCTATAGAAGTTTCAGATTTGCAAGACTGGAAGGTTCTGGAGATCTGTTTCAGAATGATATGACTCTGCTTACTGCCATTGACATGTACACTTAAAACTGGTTAAGATAGTAAACTTGATGAGCTTTAAAAGAAATGTTTTTTTGGCCATGCCACATGGCCCATGGGCTTTTAGTTCCCTAACAAAGTACCAAACCCCTGCCCCCTGCAGTGAGAGCCAGAGTCCTAGCCACCGGGCCACTGAGGAAGTGGGGCTCGCGGGCATTCCAGAAGTTGCTCCTGGTCCCCCAGCAGGAAAGGGGCCAAGCTGGGACTTCAGCTCAGGTGGTCTCTCCCAGAGGCCTGTGCTCAGAACCTCCACACCTCTACCTGGAAGGATGTGTACAATCCACAGAGGCGGGGGAGGAAGGGGTGAACATTCAAGGCTGGGGGAACACTGCGGTTGAGCCAGGCAGGGAGGAGCGTGCCTGGGGAGGGGGCCTCATTCAGTTCAGGGCAAGATCCTGGG
>NW_011484038.1:7128-17536 GCF_000754665.1 Bison bison bison | reverse complement strand
GGTTGCTATAGCAAAGTTCAGAGACCCAGACTTGGGTGCAGGGACGTCAGCCTCCCAAAGTACAAGAATGACCGCTCTGCTGTCTGCACACCCATGGAGGCCGGAGCTGACCCAAGAGTCTCAACTGCAGACACGCACAGAGACCAGATGAGAAGGGGGTCCCAAGCGCTGGGTTTCAGAACCATGGCAGCCTCTCCTCCCGGCAGCCTCTCCTCCCAGCTGCCTCCCCGAATCGGGCCCTCAGTGCTGAGTCTTTCTGGATGATTCTACCGACCCGGGCAGACAGGCCCCAAAGGGAGTGTGTTCAATACATTTTTCTTAAAAAGGAGGAGTCAAAAGATAAAGGTTCATTTCTGTCTTTGACCTCAGAGACTTGCAGACTAAAGAATAATTCTAACAACATAAAGGCAGAGTCTGAAAGAATTAAAAGCAGGATTGATCCTTTTGGAATCACTGGTTAAGAATGAAAGCCCCAGATGACCACTATCAACACATACAATTTTTTTTTTCCAGAAATGAAAGAACGCAAGAAATAAGCATAAAACTCAAAAGCATAAAACAAACATACAGCAAATCAAACATACTCAGTCAGGTCATAAACAAATAAAAAGGCATAAGGTCTTTACTAAAGGAAAATCCATTCTCAAATTGAGTTTAAAAATATTCACTCACACGTCCACCCAGCCATCCATGAATCTTAAAGTGGATCCTGAAGCTGCCTTGTGACCTAGCTCCAGCCCCACTCTGTCTCAGTCAAAGGCAGTCTTGATTGCCTGGGGACCCAGCAGAAGGCACACTTACCCTTACTGGTAACATGAATCCATTCATCCACCATCCATCCATCGATCCACCATCTTTTTATCCACCATCCCCCCGAACATCCATCCACCATCTACCCATCCATCTGTCTAGCTACTACCTATCTGTTCATCCACCTATCCATCTATCCATCCAGGCATCCATCCATCCACCCACCATCATCCATCCATCCATTCAGTCATTTATTATTAAACACTTCCTGAGCATCCTTCTGTGTTAGGCTCCAGGATTCAGGGATAGCTCTGCTGTGGTTCTTACCCTTAAGTCTTTCAGAGCATACTTGGTGAAGACCAATCTGTAAACAGACATACTGACAAATGAGGTTGGTGTCATGGGGTCAAATGAAGGGCATGTCTACTGGGGAATCAGGAGAGCTTCCCAGAAGACGTGAATTGTGTAAGCTGGGCCTTAAGAGATGCCTGCGTGCTGGTCTGGGAGGAAAGGGGCTGGGAAACAGGCCTCCTGATCAGAAGGAACAGAACGCACAGAGTTGGCATGGAGTGCAGAAGGATCCTGAAGGTGGGGCAGGAAGTTAGCAGAAGACCGGGCTGAAGACGTTGAGATTCAGGGACATAACCTGGGGTCGTTGGTTTCAGGCTGAGTGGCTTGGGCTTTGTATTGCGGGCAGTGGAAAGCTCTGAAGTCTTTAAATGCCAAGTGATCTGATCACATTTGCTTTTATAAATCTTACTTGGAGGATGGCAGTGTGGAGGATGGCCCAGGAGAGAGATGATGGGCCTGGGTCCTGGCATGATAGTGAGGGTCCCAAATCCCCAGCGTGCTGGAGAGAGCCTGTGAACAGATGGGTCAGGTTGCTGTTATGGAAACATAAGATGTTCCCCTTCCCATGTGAGCAGGGTGGCCATGCAGCAGCCCAGCAATGACCTTGGGTTTATAGATGTGAAGTGGAGCTGGAGTGCCTAAATAAAGTTGCCAATGAGATGCATGTCACCAGTCTCGTCTGACTGACACTTTGCCCAGAGAAGGCCATTGTGTCAGGGATGAGCGGAGACGGAGCAGCCCTTTACATCCTGAGGGCGGGATGGGGAGGAACCGAGTTCATTAAGGCTGTTTAGGTCAATTACACCAGTGGGACAAGTGACCTCACATAAGTCTGCAATGCAGCAGTGACTTGACAGCAGAAATGTGTGAGAGATCGAGAGCAAGAGTCTCAGTTCCAGAACAGGAGCATCCCTTTCAGAGAACCTATTACAACCTCACTTGATGGGTGAAAAAAGTAGTAAACAACAACAACATCGTCATAGTTATGATGGTTGCGATGATGTTGACGACAGTGATGGTGGTGACGATGATGGTAGTGGTGATGACGGTGATGGTGATGGTGATCAGGGTGATGGTGGTGATGGTGGTGATGACGATGGTAGTGGTGATGATGGTGATGGTGTTGATGGTAATGATGGTGATGTTGATGGTGGTGATGGTGGTGGTGGTGGTGATGGTGGTGATGTTGATGTCAGTGATGGTGATGATGATGGTGGTGTTGATGGTAACGATGATGGTGATGATGATGGTGTTGATGGTGGTGATTGTGGTGATGAGGTTGGTGACAGTGATGGTCATGATGAAGACGGTGATGATGGTGATGATGATGGTTATGATGATGTTGATGGTGGTGATCATGATGGTGGTGATGAGGTTGGTGACAGTGATGGTGATGATGGTGGTGATGATGGTGGTGATGGTGGTGATGATGGTGATGATGTTGGTGATGGTGATCATGGTGATCATGATGGTGGTGATGGTGGTGATGTTGACAACAGTGATGATGACAATGGTAGTGGTGATGATGGTGATGGTGTTGATGGTAACGATGGTGGTGATGATGATGATGATGGTGATGGTGGTGATGATGTTGATGATGGTGATGGTGGTGGTGAAGTTGGTGACAGTGGTGATCATGATGGTGGTGATGATTGTGATGATGGTGGTGGTGACGATAGTAGTGGTGATGACAGCGATGGTGGTGCTGATGGTGATGATGATGGTGGTGGTGGTGATGATGGTGGTAGTGGAGGTGGTGAGAGTGATGGTGATGACTGTTAGGTATTGTGCCAGCTGTTCTCTGGTCACTACTGAAAACATTTCCTAAATAAACTCATTTAATCCTCACAGAATTCTCTGAGGAGATAGTATCATTCCTGCTTCTCATGTGGGGCCCCTGAGGCACAGAGAGGCTAATGTATCTTGCCCCATGTTGCACAGCACACCAGGGCTGGACACTGACCAGCATCCTCATTATCCAGCAGTTTATGATGGAGGCAGAAAACATTTTGGAAAAAATTGCTTGCCCTCAGGCAAGGATGAGATGATCATTCTAAGTGAGTGGTGATTCTTCAGACTGTTTGCCCTTGATGTGACCTAGGCTGGGAATCCAGGCATTTTATGGAGCATGGGAGGGAGGCTCAGGGAGGGTGGTGAAGGCTTAGGGAGAACTGCACCAAACTGCATGCATTCTGAGTGCTTTCAGGGGAAGATAGAGCATTTTGGGCTCAATATACAGAAAAAATTTAACCCCACAGATCCAGGGTGGGGATAAAAGGATCATATAGAGATGCAGTGAGCTTCTGACTTCAGTGGAGTGTAAGGAGAGCCTCGTGATCATGGTCCAAGGGTTTGAATTTGGTTACTTCTGTGACCACCTTCAACTTTGGGATTGTACTGTTCCCATCTCAGAGATAGGAAAACTGAGGCTCCATGGGTGACTTGCCACGGCTGTTCTTTCCATCTAGCCACTGCTCATAGCTGACCAATGGGAATGTCTCTTCTCTACCTCTCATGCTTCCACATGGAGGGACTTCCTTTCGTGTAACACTTCTGAACCCAGGTGAGGAAGGGAGGAGTGTTCTGCACACCTAATGCTCTGGGTGCTAAGGTCCTGCTCAACCCGACCTGGCCTCTTCTGGGATCTCAGGGACCAAGTGGCTCATCAGGGAGGGCATCCAGGCAGGTGATGGGGTCAGATGGTGTGTGACCTTGGGTGGACCAGTTGCCTGCCCTTAACACGAGTTCCTCGCCTATAAAGTGGAGCCACGTGAAGATGAGATATGAGCTGTTGGAGCTCATGGGTGTCAGTTGAATGAATGAGTGTTGGCTGTGATGCGTCTGTACCGCAGTGTCCTGGCTGGGCAGTTTCCCCCCAAGGACTCTCTGCTCCCCAAGCTCCCCCTTCCAGGGCATGCCAGGCTGAGAGGCTAGAGGGTCCCTAAACAGAGCATGCAGGACCCTGGCTTTCCGCAGGACGGGGCACTAGCCCGGGGGTCTCTGCTCCCCACCCCCAGCCCTGCTGGCCCTGCCTGTCATTTCTGGCTGTGATCGTCCATTCTTCACGTTTCCTGGCTCCTCTTTCATCTAAACAGCTGGCGCTATTGTTCTGGGTGATTTCCCTTATTTATTGCCGCATTTTCGGGAGGCACATAACTCTGTCTTCCAGCCATTTGACTGCAGCCTCTTTAAATTGAAACAATTGATCAGGCCTCTGCTTTTCTCCTTTTGTTCCAGTCCCTCCTCCCCAGCTGCCCCACCCCACCCCTTCTCTTTCAAGCAACAATTAAATTTAAATCCATTTTCTCTACAGAAAAAAAACTAATCACAGTCGCAGGCCCAGGAGTGACCCAGAGTCAAGGGGACACGGCTGGACACGTGGGATAGGACAGAGGGCAGCAGACTCTGCCCTTTCCGGGGGGTGTGAGTCCTCAGCCCCACTTGGGCCCAGAACAGATTCTGACCGCAGTGGGTGGAGGGCTTGTAGGTGGTAGGAAAGGTGACCAGGGTCTCGCTGGCCTCGTGGTTGGTCATGGAATGCAGTCAGACAGGCCATGCGTCAGGCAGACTGCAGACGTGGTGCACTGGCCTTTGCGATGGGGGTGAGGTCGTTGCTTCGGCAGGTCTTGTGACTTGCCCCAGACAAGGTCCTGTGTCCCTGTCCCAGGAAGGGTGCTGTCAGAGGGGCCCTGCGTGCCCATGGGGTAAGCACTGTGAGCATCTGGTCTCTGCTCATCCTTCCCTCTCTGTTTTAGGCACAGGGAAGCTGAGGACCAAGTCTACCCTTGAGATTCAGGACCCACCGGTGACCCGAGTCACATCCCGTCCCATTGGGAGGGTCAGACTCCCCATTCCAGAGGTATGGAGAAAGGAAGCCCTGAGTGGTAGTGTTGGGGAGTTCACGTCTTGTCTGGAGACCCCCACCCCGCCCCGTAGTGGGTGATGCCCTAGGCCAGTCAGCCCCATCATCTCATGTGGCCAGTTTTTCAGGCTCCTGACCACCTGTGGAAGGAATCATGCAGTCCGTGTTCTGGGGGGTCCGGCTCTTTCACTCAACACGATGTCTGTGGGCTGGTCTCTGTCTCTGCCAAATACAGCCCATGTGGATGGATGGCAGACAGTTCATCCATTCCCCTGTGGATGGGCGTTTGGACTGTTTCCAGGTTCTAGCTATTATCATGATTTCTTTTTTTGGTGGCCATATGCATTCTCTGAGGTTCATTCCTAGCAGTGGAATTGCGGGGTAATATGGTAAATGTAAGCTTAATTTCAGTATACACCACCACACAGGTTTCTAAAGTGGTTTAATCATTTTACATTCCCACCTGGAGGACTATGAGAGTCCCAGCGGCTCCTCATCCTCGCTAAAGCTTGTTGCTGTCAGTCTTTCCTTCCTAAGTCTTCCAGTGAGTCAGAAACGGTATCTCGTTGTGCGTTTAAGGCAATTAGTTCGAGCACTTTGCCTGTACTTACTGACCACGAATACATCTCTTTGTGTCAATCACCCATTCATGTTGCTTGCCCATTTTTAATTGGATTGCCTCTTTGTTATTGATTTATGGCAGCTCTTTATATATAAAATTTATGAGTCTTTTTGGTCAGAAATGTATATTCTGATCCATGGATTGTTTTTCACTTAAAAGTGTCTTTGATGAGCAGAAGCTTTAAATTGTGATGAAATTAAATTTTGATGAAATTAGATTTTGGTGACATTTAATTTATACATTTCTTTATGACTATTTTGTGTCCTCGCTAAAAAATATTTGCCTGCTCCAAAGTAGTGAGGCTATTTTCTCACATTTTCTTCTAGAAGATTCATTGTTCTACCTTTCTCCTTTTAGTCAAGGGTGCGTCGTGAATGGATGTGCATGTGTGTGGTGAGGGAGGGACTGAAGGTTAGTTTTTCCATCCTGTCAGCTAGTTTCACTCCTGTGTGCTGAGAAGGCTCTCCTTTGCTGAATTGCTCTGGTGCCTCAGTTGACTCTACATGTGTGAACCGATTTCTAGACTCTATTCCACACCATTGATCTGTTTGTCTATCTTTGTACTATTATTACAAAGTATTAATTATTGCAACTTTGGTTGGATAGCATCACCAACTCAATGGACATGACTTGAGCAAGCTCTGGGAGATAGTGGAGGACAGGGAAGCCTGGCATGCTGCAGCTCATGGGGTTTCAAAGAGTTGGAGATGACTTAGCGACTAAACAACAACAATGGTAAATCTTGATATTAGACAGTGCCCTCCAACTTTATTGTTTTTTTCCCAAAGACTTTCTTGGATATTCTAGGCTCTTTACATTTTCAGATTAATTTTAGAATTATCTTTTCAATTTCTGTAAAAAGCCTGCTGGAATTTTACTGGGATTGAATGGTCTTTATAGACCAGTTTAAGGAAAACTTACATGCTAACAAAATTGCATTTTCTAATCTATGAGAATTGCACAAGGTTTTGAAGACATTAATTCCTCTCAATGTGTTTTATGCTTACAGTGTAAAGATCCTCCATATCTTTTATTAGAGGGATTCTTAGGCATTTGACATGTTTTGATCCTATTATAAATGCTATTTAAAATGTTCATTTCCAATTGTTTACTAGTAATATATAGAAATAAAATTAGTTTTTGTATATGCTTTATATTTTGCAATTTTGCTGAATTGGTTTGCTCCTTTTAGTTGTTTTTGCCATACATTCCTTATTTCCTTATACACAGTCATATTGGCCCACACAGTTTTGCTTCTTGCTGTCCATTCTGTTTGCCTTTCATTTCTGTTCTTACTTTCCCTCACTATCTAGGATAGGCCCTCCTCAATGATGCCAGTGGAAGCAGTGGAGGAGGGCATCTTGCCTTGGTCCTAATCTTAGTAACATATTCAATATTTCGTCAGCAAGGATGACATTGGCTGCAGGGTTTCGTGTGCTCTTTATTAGATTGGAGGTGTTTCTTCTGCTCCATTTTGCTAAGACTTTTCTTTTCCATGGAAAGCTGTTTCCGTGAATAGGTGTCGAATCTTCTCAAATGCTTTCTCTACAACTATTGAGATGATCGTTCTTTTCTCCTTCATTCTGTTGATTTGGTGAATTATACGGAGTTTTAAATGTTACACCAACCTTGCACTTGGAATGAATCCCACTTGGGCATGACATGCACACACACAGGTTTTGCTTTGCTAATACTTTGTTCAAACTTTTTGCATGATGTTAGGAGATTCTGTCCTACAATTTTACTTACTGCTAATTCTATACCATCTGACAATCCTGCTTGCTCATTGGAGTGTTTATTCCACTTACATTTAATTAAATTACTGATCAAGTTGAGTTTACATCTACTTTCTTGCTATTTGCTTTCTATTTGTGCCATCTGTTCTCTGATTCTTTACTGCTTTCTCCTGGATTCACTGAATATTTTAGAATATTCAATTGAATTTCCTCTCTTGACCTTTCAGTACCTCTTTCTCTTAAAGTGATAGCTCTGGGTAGCGCAACACAAATCCTTAAAAGCTCAGTCTGCACTGCTCTCATGTTACACAACCTTGGGACTTCCCTGGTGGTCCGGTGGTTAAGAATCTGCCTTGCAGTGCAGGGCACTCAGATTTGATCCCTGGTCAAGAACTAAGGTCCCTCATGCCACAGAGCAGCTAAGCCCACACACCACGACTAGAGAGTCTGTGGGCTGCAATGAAAGATCCCACGTGCAATAACACAGCCCTGACACAGGTGAATAAACAGTGATCCTGCCTCAAGCACAAGGGACCCACAAGGACTTCACAGCTGCGCGAGCCGCTTAAACTCCCTTCCCTTTGTGCTATGACTGTCGTGTATTTTATTTCTACTTGTTTATAACCATAATATGACACTAGCATTGCTTCATGCAGTCAGTAGTCTCTGTTCATTCATTCTGAATTCGTATTTTCTTCTAAATTATTCACCAAACGTATAATAAAAATGTAAAGTTGTTGTGTGCAAATCCCAACATCTGGGTCATCTGGGCATTTCTACGAACTGTTTTTTCTCTTGATTATTGGTCATTTTCAACCAAGAGGCCGAGTGGACGGGGGCTGGCCTCAGCTCGTCTGTGTTTTGGCTCCTCTCTGGTATCACACGTGCTGAGGGCAGACCCTTTCCTCCTGCAGGCACTGGGAGGCCATGTAGACCTCTCTCTGCCCTCAGCCCCGAGTCCAGTTCCTCCTGCATCTTCCTGAAGGGGCGATCCCTGTGGTCTCATCAGCAAGTGAGCTCTCCGGGGATTTGTCACAGCTTTGATTGGTCCTAGCTCACCTGTGGTTTCAACTCTTGAGAATCAAGTCAGACACCATCTCATCCCCAGAAGGGCCCTGGGATCTAAACATGGTGAAGCTTTAAGATGGAGCTCTGCTTTCCACCCTCCCGCAGCATCTCTAACTTAGGGCTACCAGGCGATGGGGACTGCTGTACCTCTGGGGCTCCTTCCAGTTCCAGTCTGTCATCTAAAAAAGAATACATATGATACGTATATACACACATATATGTATATACTTCTGTGTATTATGGACTTCCCAGGTGGCGCTAGTGGTAAAGAACCACCTACCAATGCAGGAAATGCAAGGGATGCGGGTTCAGTACCTGGGTCGAGAAGATCCCCTGGAGGAGGGCATGGCGACCCACTCCAGTATTCTTGCCTGGAGAATCCCATGGACAGAGGAGCCTGGCGAGGTATGGCCCATCGGGTAGCAAAGAACTGGACACGAATCAAGTGACTTAGCACATATGTATTATAAATATATATGTATATTACAAACACATGGACTTCCCTGGTGGCTCAGCTGGTAAAGAATCCGCTTGCAATGCGGGAAACCTGGGTTTGGATCCCTGGGTTGGGAAGATCCCCTGGAGGAGGGCATGGCAACCCACTCCAGTGTTCTTGCCTGGAGAATCCCCATGAACAGAGGAGCCTGGCAGGCCACAGACCATGGGGTCACAAATATATACACATGTAATATACTATATATGTAACATAGGTGCACATTCACATATGTAGACGTCATATATATTATATATGTAAATGCAGTATGTTCTATTTGTATGTTATATATATATGGCTGAATCACTGCTGTACACCCGAAAGTAACACAACATTGTAAATCAACAATATTTCAATAAAAATTAAGGAAAAAAATCTAGTCTCGCACGAGCCCAAAGGGCTGAATGCTCTGCTGGCTCGTCCTCGTGCCTCGGAGCGTCTTCGTCTGGGGCAGGCCGAGGAGTGAGGCCCAGCCTCGGGGGCAGACGTCGGTGTGTTCGCTTGTGAAGGCCCTGTCTTTCTCTGGAGTTTGCTTCATTTGCAGTGTTTTGCATTTATAGCTCTTTGAAGGCTTATCAAGCATGATTCTGCAGTTTGCATGTGTTCTTGCTGTTTCCCTAGAGTAACGGCCTTTATCTCCTACACCCTAACTGGAAGCAGGCCTCCTCCGCAGACACAGTTTTTGGTGCATTTCAGGACAAAGGGAGAAGTAGGAGGGACAAGACTCAGGACACCGACAGAGGGTGGGTGAGACGCTGAGCCTGCGGCAGTGCTGCCCTGGGGCCGTGCCTCCCTGCCCAATGCCCCAGCAAGGCGGGGCCTGAGCCCCATCCGACCGCAGCCGACCTGGGGCCCCGAGGTCTGAGCTCAGCACCACCCCAGGATCCTGAAGAGAGACAGTGACCCCTGCCCCCGTGGGATGGGGAGCCCCCTTGAAGCCTCCTGGACCCCCAGACACTGAGACCGCCAGCACAGTGACAAGTCCTCCATCACACCGGGAGAACACAGGCCGTGAGCGAGCGTCAATAAGAACATGCAACAGACGTGAGCCTGGGACTTCACACTCTGGGGTCCTCAGATACAGAATGGGAAGTGAATGCTGCAGAATGTGTAAAGAGGTGAGAGCTGGCATCCATCTGTGAGGGCAGGACCTGGTGAGGGCTGCAGCGTGTACAGGCTGAGCAGGGCTGTGGCCCAGGGGCCTCTCGGGCTCCGTCTCAAGGGGCCTCTGCACTGGGGTGGGAGGGTGTTCCAAGTAGGATGGAGAGGGAGGAGATACCTGGAGGAGGTTACCTGGGGAGAGGTTTCCTGGCAGGAGGGAACCGGGGAGGTCCTCTAGCAGATGACACTAGTCTCTAGTGACCTGGGAGAGGTCACATAAAGTTACCCAGTCCAAACTCTCCATTTTACATAAGGAGACTGAAAAAACAGAAGGACTCATCCCAGCCAGCAGACTAGGGCAGGTCTGGGCCTACAGTCTCCTGACCCCAGGACTGGGTGACCCAAGAGTGCTGTGGCCAGGACTT
>NW_011484038.1:6627-7028 GCF_000754665.1 Bison bison bison | reverse complement strand
TGACGGGTGTGTGTGTGTGTGTGTGCGCGTGCGCACGCACGCTCAGTCTTGTCCGACTCTTTGCGACCCCATGGACTGTAGCCTGCCAGGCTCCTCTGTCCGTGAGATTCTCCAGGCAGGAATACTGGAGTGGGTTTCCATTTCCTCCTCCAGGGGATCTTCCTGATGCAGGGATCAAACCTGTGTCTCCTGTGTCTCCTGCAGTGGCAGCTGGGTTATTTATCACTGCGCTGCCAGGGGAGCATTTACAGGCATCATCTCATCCAGGGGCAGCACAGCACCACGGGGCCAGGTGGCTTGAGTTCAAGTCCAGACCCTACCACTTACGAGCTGATGCTCCCCCGGTGACCTGCTCCAGCCCCACCCCCGCCCCCATCCTTGCTGGGGTGTGTGCTCTTGGG
>NW_011484038.1:3541-6527 GCF_000754665.1 Bison bison bison | reverse complement strand
TGTGCCCTTGGGCGGCCTTCCGGTTCTCTGAGACCCACTTCCTCGGCAGAGACATGGGGAGCCCACCCAAGCCTGGGGGAGGGTCTGTCCCCAGCCTAAACCCCTGGCCTTGCCTGTGGCTGCCTGAGGCTGAAGCTGGCAGCTGGGATACACGTCAGTGGGAGAACCTGTGTTCTGGGGCTGGAGATGGAGCTGGGGGCTATTCTGTCCTCAGCAGGGCCATGGAGACAGCGTTATGCCAGCACTCTGAGCTCTCAACTCCTCGACAGTGCCACCAAGTGGGGGCTTCATGTCAGGATGCTGCCCTTGGTGAAATTCTATAAACTGCTTCTGCCCCTCACAGGGGCAGGCAGGCCTCGAACCCAGGCCTCCTTGAGCATCAGAACTTCCTGATTTCCACGAAGTAATGGCCAGCAGGGCTGTGGCGCATCTGATGGGAGGGCTGTGCTCTGGGATGGGGGTGGGGGTGGGGGCTGGAGGAGGGCAGGGGTCTCCTGAGTGCAACGTGGCTGCCGTGGTCAAGGAAGGAGTCTTGGAAAGGGTCTGCAGAGATGTGGATCCCCAGTTGTGAGAATCTGGCCAGGAGGAGGCTTGGGAGGAGCAGGACCTGGGGCCAGAGTACCTCCTCCCTGTGGACCAGCCCACACGTCTGATTCATTTTGGAAGAAGCGTACGTGGGGGATGAGATGTATCAAATGAAACAAGTGATGAGAATGCCAGGGTCCTGGGCTTGCACATAGCCTGCGTTCTGAATAGCCCTTTTGTTCGGAGTGGCCATAATAAAGGAGGGGGATTGGTAGCAGGTGCCCAGAGAGGGCTGTGACTACGTGTCCATTCCAAGAGGAGCATTTTAATCGAACATCCATGTAATGTATTTGAATAAAAATGTGTGTTCTTTCACTACCCCAGCTCTCTCTCCCATCTTTCCATGTTAATAGGTCATTACTACTCCTTGAATGGATGATCATCTTCTGGGAAAACAAATGCCAGGGCATAAAACAGAAATCATAGCTGTTTAAACTTCAGAAGAGTCATTGTCAGGGAAGGGAGAGCGGTGTTCACAAAAACAGCTGGCTCCAGGCTCCAGCTTCGGGAGACGGGATGGGCGGAGCTGGAGCAGCATCCCGGTGGGTCCAGCCGCTGCCTGAGCCCCGAGACCCCACTGCTCACCCTGACCTGCAGGGGGCGCCCTCAGGCCTCCATGGGGTCACCCCCAGGGCCTGGATTTGCTGTACAATCAGCTGCCCCGAGCGGGGCCTGCCAGGGCAAGTACAGGGAGGGGCTGGCCTGCAGGCTTCTCTGTCCATGGGATTCTCCAGGCAGGAGTACTGGAGTGGGTTGCCATTCCCTTCTCCCAAGGGGTCTTCCCAACCCAGGGGTTGAACCCAGGTCTCCTGCATTGGCAGTTGGATTCTTTACTGTCCGAGCCCCCAGGGAAGTTCACAGTGGGTCCTTATGCGTCATCTACGTGTATGTAGTCGTGTGTATACGTCAGTGCCAATCTCCCAACTTATTGCTCTCTCCCCTTACCCCCCAGAACCATAAGATTGTTTTCTATATCCGTAATTCTATTTCTGTTTTGTAAATAAGACCATCTGCACAATTTTTTTAGATTCCACATATACGTGATATCGTATGACGTGTGTCCTTCTCTGACTTACTTTGCTCAGAGTGGTAGTCTCCAGGTCCATCCATGGCGCTGCACGGGGCGTTATTTTGCCCTTTTTGTGGCTGAGTAACATTCCATTGCCCCGTTTCTAGTGATGGCGCATCTGGAACAGAGCAGAAAGCATATGGAAGATGCCCCTGGTGGGAGAGGTGAGGGCCCTGAGGTTCATCAGCCAGTGTGCATCCTTCCCAACAACACCCCATCCCAGGCTTCCCCACTTCCAGATCATTAACATAATCTCCTCTCAACTGCCCTCAAAGGCATTCAATGACGGTAACAAGACAGAAAACCCTGGAGTTGCCCTGGGATGGTGAGGACACGGGCCTACGTGGTCCTCATGCACCCCTGAGGCCATCAGTGTCCCACCTGCAAGACGACACCGTCCTGATTCTCTCAGCATCCGTGCCAGACTTCTCACCCTTCAGATGCAGCTCTGCCCTCCGGAGCTGCATTGAGTGGTGGGTTTGGCAAACGCTGTGAGCACTCCTGTGACAGCCTGACCTCAACCCTGCCGGCTCCTCCATCCCAGCCCAGGTCAGGGGTGAGCTGACCAGTCTACGACTGGGGGTAGGGGCTGCAGCGGCCACTGCCCCTTTCCCTGGAGCGATGGCTGAGCATGTGTTGGCTCCATTACCAGAACTTGGAATCATCTAAATTATTCCAGTTTTGTATCATCTTTCCCAGAGACTTCAAAATAAAACCTGTTAATTCCAATGATAGTTTAATCATTTTCATCTAATTTATGGCATCAAAATAAAGCTTTTGAAGCTCTTCCCGTTGCTAGTAAAACACTATTCCTTTGGTGAAGCTGGTGTCATGGTAAAAGCAATGTCCTTTGAACAGACTCACAGACAGAGAACAAGCCGGTGGTTACTAATGGGAGAGGGCAGGGGCAGTGTAGGAGGAGGGGAGCAGGAGGTGTGAGCTACTGGCATAAAATAAGTACAACATGGGGAGGTAGCCGATGCCGGGAGCCAGCGTGAGGAACTCTGCCTGTGGCAAAGGTCATGAGGAAGGAGGCTCGGCATATGCAAAGGTGGGATCGAGCCTCAGGCGCCCCCCTGGAAATTCTCGAGCATCTACCCCGAAAACCAGAGTCTGCCTACTTTACTGCTTTGTGCTCTCACCTACACCTCTGAGTTTATGGGGGGCTGTCCCCCACCACCTATCTTTGAAAAAGAGTTAACTTACAGCCCCAGTTAATAAAGTTCCTGGGCGTGACAAGTGTTTCAACCTACAAACTCCTTTGGAAGTCCTCTAGCCTGCCTGAACAGGTTCTTCCAGCCACATGTGATTGTTCAGAGCCTCCCAACCGTG
>NW_011484038.1:252-1058 GCF_000754665.1 Bison bison bison | reverse complement strand
ACTCAATGAAACTAAGCCATGCCCATGGGGCAACCCAAGATGGGTGGGTCATGGTGGAGAGGTCTGACAGAATGTGGTCCACTGGAGAAGGGAATGGCAAACCACTTCAGTATTCTTGCCTTGAGAACTCCATGAACAGTATGAAAAGGCAAAATGATAGGATACTGAAAGAGGAACTCCCCAGGTCAGTAGGTGCTACTGGAGATTAGTGGAGAAATAACTCCAGAAAGAATGAAGGGATGGAGCAAAAGCAAAAACAATACCCACCTGTGGATGTGACTGGTGATAGAAGCAAGGTCCGAGGCTGTAAAGAGCAATATTGCATAGGAACCTGGAATGTCAGGTCCATGAATCAAGGCAAATTGAAAGTGGTCAGACAAGTGATGGCAAGAGTGAATGTTGACATTCTAGGAATCAGTGAACTCAAATGGACTGGAATGGGTGAATTTAACTCAGATGACCACTGTATCTACTACTGTGGGCAGGAATCCCTCAGAAGACATGGAGTAGCCATCATGGTCAACAAAAGAGTCCTAAATGCAGGACTTGGATGCAATCTCAAAAACGACAGAATGATCTCTGTTCTTTTCCAAGGCAAACCATTCAATATTTCAGTAATCCAAGTCTATGCCCCAACCAGTAATGCTGAAGAAGCTGAAGTTGAACAGTTCTATGAAGACCTACAAGGCCTTTTAGAACTAACACCCAAAAAAGATGTCCTTTTCATTATAGGGGACTAGAATGTAAAAGTAGGAAGTCAAGAAACACCTGGAGTAACAGGCAAATTTGGCCTTGGAATACGGAAT
>NW_011484038.1:0-152 GCF_000754665.1 Bison bison bison | reverse complement strand
TGCGCTTTGCTGGAGCAGCCTTGAAGAGATACCCCACGCCCATGGTAAGAGAAACCCAAGTAAGATGGTAGGTGTTGCAAGACGGCATCAGAGGGCAGACACACTGAAACCATACTCACAGAAAACTAGTCAATTTAATCACACTAGGACCA
>NW_011484037.1:98035-99575 GCF_000754665.1 Bison bison bison | reverse complement strand
GGCCGCCACGCCCGAGACGCATGCCGCCCGGGTTCCCAGGCCTGCACCTTCCGTCCGGCAGCACTGTGGGCCGCGGAGCCTCTGGAGGAGAGCTGGTTCGCAGACAGCTGCGGGCCGGAGCCCCTCTCTGCTCCCTGGGGCGGGGCTCCGGTGCTGGCAGGAAGTCAGGACAAAACTGGGAGTCCAGACGGCATTTCCTACCAGCTGGAAGGATCTCCTCCAGATGCTGAGGGCAGGGGGAGACTTGGAAGCAGAGTGCTTTCACCAGAAATGAGTGCTTGAGCGCGTTTCCTATTGCTCAGTGTGTTTATACACTGCAGGTTTATACAGACCTAAGCTTTAGGGTTTCCTCTTCGCTTTGTTTGGGTTAAACAGCTGTGTGGCTAGTGTGCTGGGCTGCCCGCCCACTCAGTCTCCTAGGCAGATGGGCCGGGGGCTCTCATACGGTGTGAGGTTGAAGACTGGAGTGTCACCCCGTGGCCCCGGGGACCCAAGGGGGCTGGGCAGGTGATGAGCAGGGTGTGAGGGTAGTGTGCCCACCCAGCCTCCCAGCCAGTGGCCCTGCGATTGGGGGTCCCCCCAGAGGCTTGGGTCCAGTGCATTCTTTTGGGAACCTCACCCATATGGACGCGGTGGCCTTTCCCCATGGACTGTACAGGGCATGGGATTCTCCAGGTCAGAATACTGGACTGAGAAGCCGTTCCCTTCTCCAGCGGATCTTCCCGACCCAGGGAGAGAACCCAGGTCTCTCGCATTGTGGGTGGATTCTTTACCAGCTGAGCCACCAGGGAAGCCCAAGAATACTGGAGTGGGTAGCCCATCCCTTCTCCAGCGGATCTTCCCGACCCAGGAATCAAACCGGGGTCTCCTGTGTTGCAGGTGGGTTCTTTACCAGCTGAGCAACCAGGGAAGCCCCTTGGTCATCTCAGGGACTCTCAGTTTGACCTCTGCCTCTGAGCTGTGCCAGGGAAGCAGGAGGGCGCCTGGGGGCACGGTGTTCCCTGAGCCCTGCTCCTCTGTGGCCACGACCACTCGAGACGACGAAGGGTCAGGGCGGCGTTGTGCTGGAGCCGCTCACGTGGGCCTGCAGAAGGCTGCCTCCTGTGAAGGTGTCAGGAATCCTGTGAGCTGGCCGCCAGTGAGATGAGTGTGTGAACTCAGATAAATTACGTTGGAAGCAGAGGGGTGAGTGCTGGAAGTTGCTCCCTCCCGGATTGTGTGACCGGACTATGGTCCTGAGGCAGTTGGCGTCTCTGGGGTCTGGGAAGTGGGAATTGCCTGGGTGGTTACTGGGCAGCACGGCCCACCACGTGCTCACTGGCTCACAGACGTCCCTTTGGCGGCTTGAAGGACGGCCGCAAGGGAAGCAGTCACAGCGTGGAAACGGGGACGCGCCGCACGGGGCCTCGCCTCCCTTTGCGTTGACTGTTTGGACCTGGGAAGGCGATGGGGAGACGCTGGTTCGTGGGTGGAGGCCGAGGCGTGGCATCCGCATCCACGGGAAAGTGAGGGGGCCCCTCCCATTGGAAAGCTACCGCTT
>NW_011484037.1:92242-95279 GCF_000754665.1 Bison bison bison | reverse complement strand
GTGGGGGCTGGGGGGGGTGGGACTCGTGGCAGCGCCCAGACGGAGGAGCGGGGCAGCCTGTGGAGACGGTGTCGGTGACGCTGGCTTCGTGGGGCACCCTTGCTCTGGGTCGCGCTTCGGGCCTGGCTGGCTCTGGCTCCCGTCCTGCTGCCCGTGGATCACGGCCGTGCCAGTCTCCTTCCATTGTCATCTCAAAGCTGGAGGACTGAGATGAGATGGTCCTGGGTGGGGTGGGCTACCCCTCAGCCTTGGGGGTGTGGGCGACAGGCAGAGCGCCCCTCTCAGCCGGGACCCGCCTTGGGGGGTGGTCAGGTGTCCTGGCACCTGGTCCAGCGGCTGTGTGAGCCCAGGGGCCTGGAGGCAGGGTGGTGGGGACCTCTGCCCTCCCCAAGGGCGGATGTGAGCAGGTTAGGGTGAGCTGGCGCTGCAAGGGGGGGCCCCGCTGGGTGGGGTGGGGGGCGTGCAGGCTGGGCACCTATGAGTGGCATCCTGATGGTGGCAGGGCGGACCCTCGGTGCTCTGTCCCCCTCCCGGGGTGGCCTCCTCATTTGCTTGCTGAGTCAGGAGGGAAGGTGGCCCAGCCTGCGGGGCGGGGAGTCCCAGGACTGCCGACGACCGGCGAGGAGGGAGGCTTGGCTGCGGGGACCCCCCTGCCGCCGTCTGCCTGCTCTGGTGCTGGGCGAGGAGGGGTCCCCCTGGGTCTTTTTGAAAATGAAGAAAGGAGGTTTTACCTGGTGGCTCTTACCATCCCTGTTTGCTTTTATTTTTCAAGTTAGAAAAGCAATCGGAAAGGGCATGTGGAGAACAGTTTTGCAGCTTCTCAGGAGCTCCACCCAGGGTCCCATGTCATTTGTGGGGGTGCAGACGCCTGTTGTCCATGACGGTGACCTTGGGCAGCAGCGTTGGTCACCACTCTGAGGCTCCCGGGGACATCTGTGCGCCCCACTTGGTACCCAGCGCTCCCGGCCGGCCGCGGTACAGCGCAAACACGCTCCCTGTGCCGGATCTGTCCAGGACGCGTCTCCAGACGGGGACCCGGTGGTTCCCAGGGCGTTGGAGTCCCTGCTTCCTGCAGCCTCGGCCACATCGCTGGCTCTGTTTCCTTCCTGGTGAAGTTAGAGGTTTCTGCACGACGACTGGGTGACCCCTGTTGCTGAGATTCCTCCTCTGCTTGGCATGGAGTGGGGGGTGGTTTGCATGTCTGTGTACCAGGGTCCTCCAGTCTTTACTGATTCGTGCAAGTTGTCTCACAACAGAGATGCGAGTTCACACGTACCCGCTCTGCTCCACGTGTCTCCTGTTTCACTGTGTTTTTTAAACAAACGTCAGTTTACTTCTGTCTGGTTGACTGAGTTTTTTTTATTTTAAACTTTGATATTTTTTTTCCCCCCGTTTCTTAATGTAGACCATCACCCCCTCTCTTTAGGAACTTAAGTCTCTCTCTCTCTCTATTTTTTAAGTTTACTTAACCTTTTAGTTCTTCTGGAGTTCACAGCTCCTTCATGGGATAGCTTTCCGGATGACTGGACCCCTGCCCCCATCCTGCCGGATCGGGCCACACGGGCCAGCTCAGGGTTGCAGAGCCCGAGAAGCCCCTGTCCCAGGAGAACCTCCAGCCCTGCCCCCGACGGGCACGGCCTCAGCTGTCCGTGAAGACCAGAGCTGGCCGTGGCTCGTCCTGACCCGGCTCTCACGGGCGCCCACTGCTCGCAGGCTTTGTCATTTCGAGTGATGATGTCGGGGACGGCGGCGGCCCTTGGAGGGTGGGGCAGGCGTGCAGGGCTGCAGCCAGGCACCCTGGGCGGTGCTTTACTGAGGTCTAACGGCTCCAAGCCCACACCGCCCAAAACAGGAAACGCTTATCCCTGCTGCTGTGGTTCCGCGTGGACTGTTCCCAGTGGGGCGGTTTGGGGTGGATCCCGCCCTGCAGGAAATCGCCGAGCTGTTTATCGGGTCCAGGCTGAGTGTTGACACCCAGCATCATCTCGAGTTCTTGGGATCCTCTGGCCGGATTGGTGCTCACTCCCACCGGTGTTCATTTCTGTTTCAGAGGTGGAATCTGGGGCTCAGAACGGTGGGAAGTGGAGGACTTGAGCCTGGGCGCGTTCAGAGCCCCTGCCCCTTGGGGAACCAGGGCCTCTTGCAGACCTTGGGGGCCAGGGAGCTGTGTGATGGGGGCTGGGGCCGTGGGCTTCAGCGTGAGGTTGCCTGGACGTGCAGAAGGGCTGCCCACACCCCACCCCTGGGCTTTCCTGGGGTTGGGTCAGAGATGTGGGGAGCGGGCACCCCACTGCACAGGCGTCCCTGGTGTGCATGCGCGCTTGACATACACGTCTCCTCCGTGTCAGCACACATCGCCCCCCCCCGCCCAGCGTGATCCCCCACCTGGCCTTTGCTGCCCTCGCTCCAGTCTGGTGGGGCGGGGCGGGGGGGTGGCTTCTGTGACTGCAGCCTGGGGGCTGTGCCAGGAAGACCTCTGGGACCCAGTGAGGCTGAGCTGGTCCTGAGTTGAGTCAGGGCACCCAGGCAGGCTGGAAGGGGTTTTGGGCCGATGGGGCAGCCTGGCTGGGTGCCTGGGAGCGAGGGTCAGGGGTCAGAGGGACTCCGACACCCAGAGCCCCTGCATTCTAGTGGCTGTCCCGGGCGTGCGCGTGGCTGCGCTTCCTGACAGGTTGTGGGAGCTCGGGAGGGTCAGCCCTCTGCCCTTCTTCCCGCAGTGCCCCCTACCCCCGTGGGGTCAGCGGCTCCCCTGCAGCTCCAGGCTGCCTCCTCTTGGTGCTGGGGGTCCCACTGGGGAACAGGGCTCCCTTCTCCCCTGTGGGGTGCAGAGGGCTCAGTGACAGGGGCCCGAGCTCACTGACCGGCCCAGCTGGGTGGGGGTGACCGAGGCCCCAGGCTCGCGGGCAGGGGGGACGTCTGTGGGTCCCTGAGTAGCGGGCCTGGCTGCTCCCCGAGGGCAGGGCCGGGTGGCAGCCCTGGGCTGGGGCCTGGAGCTGTCTGTAGGGGTGGTGTGGCGGGCGGGGGGCGGCCCGGGGGG
>NW_011484037.1:89242-91832 GCF_000754665.1 Bison bison bison | reverse complement strand
GTAGGGGTGGTGGGGCGGCCGGCGGCCGGCCGGTGGCTGACCGTGTGGCCTTGCCCCCCTTGCCGTCCTGCAGGGACCCCGAGCGTCATGCTAAGGTGAAGCAGAGGGGCTCAGTGCTGAACATGCTAAGGAAGCTGGACAAAATCAGGTTCAGAGGTCACAAGAGAGATGACTTCCTCGATCTAGCCGAGTCTCCGAACGCCTCGGACACCGAATGTGGAGACGAGATTCCCCTGAAGATCCCTCGGACCTCGCCCCGGGACAGCGAGGAGCTCAGGGACCCCGTGAGTACCGAGTGTCCCCCAACCCCGGCCGCACAGCCCAGGTCTCGGGGCCCCTTGTGGGACGCCGGCACTGTCCCCATCCTCAGGTGCCAAGCCCAGCGTGGCCTTGGGTGGGTGGACCGTGACCTTCCCGGCCGGTCAGACACAGACGGGGCTGCTCCGCATCTCTCCCCACCACCCCCAACCTCCCTGGTTGGGGCCCATGATCAGATTGAAGGTAGTTTGTCCGGCAGCAGGATTTCTTTTCCTTCCTTGGTTTTTTGGGTGATTGGCAAACTTTTCATGCAGAAGTGATGCCAGGGCCCCAGCCTGACCCCCGGGAGTCTGACGCAGAGGGTCGCAGGGCGCTGTCTGGAAGCCGTTGGCCCGCCCGAGAGCAGCACCTTTGGGCACCTGGCCATCCCAGGGTGCGTGTCACCGCCCTGGCACCTGGCCGAGCCCAGGCTGGGCCTCGGGAACCCAGCTGGGGACAGTGGCCCCTGTGGGCTAGCCGTGGATGCCCTTTCCGTGGCTAGCAGATCTCCTCAGTGGGGCTCAGCGGCTCTGGTGTGAGCAGGCCCTGCTGACTTCTGGAAGCTTCTGTTTGGTCAGCGGGCAGGCAACTGGTGGGGCATGTTCCCCCTGTCCCCTCCCGGCCAGGGGTGATGGCTGGCTCCCCGCTGTGGGGACAGCTGCCCGCATCTCCCCATCGTCAGCGAAGGAGCCCGGAGCCCCCCTGCCCCACCAGCTGTGGACAACCCCGCCCCCGTGGACCCCACGGCTGGTGGCCTGGCGGTTCCTCCCTGAGCACCTGGGTAGGCTTTCCTTGCAGGAGTGGCTGCGAGCGCCCGCCTGCCTGGCCCCGTGTATTATTAATGCTTCGTAACAGAACAGGGACGGGCTCGCCTGCTCCTGGCGGCAATAAATAATTCATCAGCACTGCCTCCTAAGAGCCAGCATCCGATCAGGATCAGGCGGGCTGGAGCTGCGGAGCCCGGAGGGCAGCGCCCTGCCTGGGCATGGCCTCTGTTCCCCCGCCCCCGGGTCAGGGATGGGCTGGGGCCTCACTTGCTGTGTCTCCTGGTAGGCTGGCAGCATCTACCGGGTGGGACGCCATGGGGGTCACAGGCCTGTCCTGGGAAAGGGGCGCCTCCTGTGGGGGTGGGACCAGCCGGCCGGTGAGGACCCAGGGCGGGGCAAGCCCAGGGCTGTGAGTACAAATAACTCTCCAGGCTACCTCCCCAGTCCCAAGGGGCTCCCTCTCTCTTTCTCTCTCTCCCTGGCGGGGACGGGCCAGCATCCCACAGCGGGTCACGCTGTCCTTCTTGTTCCCTCTGCCCCTGGGACCCTGGGTCACTCCCACGAGCCTCGTGCCCATGTGGCCTGTGCCACCACTGCCGTGCGGGCAGGTCGTGTGTCGTCCTGGTGGACGTGACCAGCGCCTCCCGCGGGTGCGCCCCGTGACCTCTGCTGTCCCCCGAGGGCCCTCAGCTCTGAGCTGGCCACAGCCGTGTGATCCCAGCCTCCCTCAGACCCGGGGGCCCTGAAGGGATCTGAAAGCTCCGGGACAAGTTCCAAACGGGCTTAGTTCCAGCTGCTTGGAGACCGACCCGCTTTTCAGCCCTCTGAGGACGCAGGCTCACGCGCTGGGGCCGCTCTGCCCGCCTTGGTGGGGATGTTTCTGATGTGGTGAGCCCGGCATCCGGATCCATGTAGGGCCACCTTCCCAGGCCGGCCTCTGCCCTCCGCCCTGGGGCCTCCACCTTGTTTGCTGAGGCCGGGGATGGGCAGGGGAAGGGCACCGTTGTCCGCGAGGCGAGTGGGCGAGCAGGGCGCGGGGGGGGCCCAGGGGTTGGGCAGATGAAGCCAGCCTGGTCCCTGCCATCTGGGAGCTTGTGCTGTGGTAGCCAGAGCAGCTCACGGTCCAGGAGGTCAGGGGCCAGGACAGGGCAGCCCCGGGCCAGAGTCTTAGTGTCCGCTTCTCCCTCCTGGGCTGTGGCCCCAGACGAGACGACGTGTGCGGGAGTCGGTCACGGACCATGTTTGGGCTGGGTGTCCCCTTCCTGCTTTACCCCGTTTTGGGAGGGACCCGGAGTCAGATGGCCCTGTTGCGTGGCAGGGTGTAGTTGTGGGGTGACCAGGGGAGTTTCCAGGACGCCCCGGGCAGGCCTGGCCACACCAATAGATGCGCCCCTCGCCAGTGGGCAGCGGCAGCCTGTAACTGGAGCCTGCCCTGAGTCTGGCAGGACAGCGGGGGGTGGCTTTAATGAGCCGCCATGGGCCAGGACAGGGCCCTGTTTGGAGTTCGCTCCCCTTGGAACCTGGCA